>NC_060059.1:40032687-40346364 GCF_020283565.1 Trifolium pratense | reverse complement strand
AAACTTAAAATTAAATTGTATGCTTGACAAGTATGCTTTATATATACATGAACCATTCGTTATTATGTTGGGCTTCAAGGGGGTGTATGACGAAAATTAATTAAAAATGGATTTTTATAATATATACTTCAAAGGAACAAAAGTTATTATTTAATTGGAAACGGGGGGCGCACTAGAAATTTGGGGGGTGCGCTAGAAGTTTGGAGGAGGAAAAAAAATTGGGGGCGCGCTAGAAATCTAGGGGAGGAAAAAAAAATTGGGGGGCTCACAAGAAATCTAGGAGAAAAAGGAAAAAAAAATGGGGGTGCGCTAAGCAAAAGGGGGGGCGCAAATAATGGGGTAGTATATAGGGGGCGCGCGAGTAATGGATTGCCTAATTTTGTGCTTGGGCTGACCTTTGATTAACTTTTGGTGTAAAAAACAAATATGGTGAGTGTAGGAAGCAAGTTTATGCATGGTGCATAAGTTTGGGCTTATGCACCATAATAAATTCAAAATATTGCATTACCGGTCTTAACATTACGTGTTTGTAAAATTGTCCACAAAGGAGTGGAGTGGATGGCTCATATACAATTTTTTTTTATAAGCTTTTTTTTTTTTTTTTATAAGCTGGCTCATATACAATTGATTTGAGATGTTATAATTAATTTTGTGTCACACAATTAACGGGGTCACTCATTTTTAGGCCACATAATGTTTAACTTATCACATGAACAAAAGGTGACAAATTAGGGAGATTGGACGATAAGCTAACCTTAACACTATTTTTGGCACTTAAACATTTGTAGTTGTCTATTCGTATTAGTTATAGTTAGGATGTAATGAAAAGGTTGCAGCTGATTATGATTGATTGAAAATAAGATCAGATGTTGACGCAAACTTGCTTATATTAATTTTTGAAGCGGTGTTCATCTAACCATATGAGGAAGTTAGGGGAAAAGGAGCAAAAAAGGGTAAAGGAGGGTATGTGTCACATTTTCATAATCCCTTTTCCAAAGGGTGCGTATAATAGACTTCTTTTACACTTCAAAATAACAAGTTTGAAATCAACGTCTCGTCTCTACATCTATTAGATACGGTACAAAGTTTTTTCTTTTAACTTTTAATAAAATTGGGAATAAGTTTATTTATTTTTAATAAAAGACATAAGAGTACAAATATGATACTTTGCAACGAGATCAAGAAGCTACCTAAAAAATATCTTAGTGAAATATTAATAATGACATTCTGGATGATAAGCTTGTACTGACCAGATCAAGATTTATCCAAAAGTTAAGGATATGTTTTACAAAGCTAGTACCAATATGTATGTGAATGATACTTTGCAACCAACTATAGGTTTGATTGGCAAAAGGATAAATGTAAAAAAAATTAGAAAGAGAATTTTAGGCTCGCACCACAAAGATCACATTTGGAAACAATATAGCACAACCTCTAGAACATATATTATTATCAGTACATAACTTGTTATGAATGAGTCTCCAAACATTGATTGATTTAGAAGGAGAACTATCTTTGTGTCAAACTATTTTGGTCCAAGGAAGCAACGGACCATAAAGTCTTGAAATTTATAAGCCTTTTTGAAGTTAAGAGAACCATTCGCACTATGAGTCAAAACTAGCTTGTCATAAAAATTAACCTTAGGAATAGTTATCTTGTTTAGCAAGTTACACATATTTGGAAGAATCATTGAGAATGAAATCTCTCAGCAAGACATTCAGAACAGGGCTGAAATCAGTAGAAAGCGCAACCCTTAACCAATTATCAAACCACAAATTAATAAACTCTCATCACCAACAAGCCACCTGGAGTTATCCTTCACATAAAAAAAAATTGCTTTAAATTTCTCCCCAAATAGAAGAGTGAATGTGATAGCGAAAGAAACATGTTTCCCTAAGGACTTTAGATCTAAGGAAGCAAGTCCATTAGTTTTGAGAACTTAAAAGCTCTCGTCCAAGCTTAATCATAGATGCTTCATTGATATCTCTAAGGGACCTAATGCCCACATCGTCTTCAAGAGTAGGAGTCTAAACCTTATGTCAAGCCACTGTGACAATTTTACTGCTATTAATGTCACCTGCCTAGATGAAATTCCTTATCCATTTATCAATGGTATTGAAAAGGCTGATGGGCCAAGAGTAAATAAGAAAATAGTAAATAAATATGATTTGAATGACACTTTTAACAAGTTGGACTCTTCCATCAAGAGAAAGAAGGGAAACCTTCCAAGCACTCGATTTGATTTTGATTTTGTCAGCAATAGGTAGGAAATAGTTGACTTTAGGTTTGCTTTTAAAAATGGAAACCCCAGTATAAGTGTGAGGATAAGTTCCTATGTTAAATCCTATAGTATCTAAGCTAGTCTAGTGGATCTATTATGGGTAATGGAACCTCCAAAGAAAGTGGATTTTTTTTAGCAAGATTGATAAGCTGACCTGAGATCTCACCATACGTGATGAACAAGTCAATGAGATGTCTCACATTACTAATATTAGCCTTGCAAAAGATCATGACATCATCAGCATATGACACATGTGAAGGGAGAATAAATTCTCTCAATTTATTTTCTCTCATGTTCCTCATGTTTCCTTAATCTCACCTTTGAATTTTTTCTCTCATTTTTTATTTGATAGCTCAATTTTATTCAACGGTTAAGATGCTACTATTTCCCTCATGTTAATTAATGGAGATAATTCATTCTCATGTGAAGGACCTGACTTTTTTTAGTGTTATTAATCAAAGTCAACTTTCCATCGTTGACCAATTTTGTAATGCATTTACTTAACACATCTTCAATAAGACAAAATAAAAGAGGGGACAAATGATCACCTTGCCTAACACCCATTTTCAGGACTGTCTTCAAGTTTTTGGAAACTATGTGCAAATATTAATGCGACGCTTTAGTAAAAAAAATCTTCTTTTTTTATATATGTACCTAGGCAGTTGGACTAAAAGTATGAAGAAATCTTTTAAATTCTGCACCCCGTTAATTATTAATACTACTACTATATAATTTGTTTTTTTAGGCCCAATGCCACAACCCATGTGGCATATGTGCATGGGTTGGGCTTGCCCCTTTTACAAGGAAAAGAACCAACATTTTTACCATTAATACAAATAGAAAACTTATATATTTATCTTGTTTAACCTTGCTTTACAAGTTTGTTTTATATAGTTATTTGCCATTAAAATTTCTCTTCATCATCAATATAACTATATAACTATATTTTCTCTCATCACTATTAATAACTTCTTTTATCTTCAGCATCTCGCTACTTTTTCTTCATCTTTTATCTCTTCTCAACCTTATAACATTTCTCGATATTGGGTGTAGTACCTTTGAGATGATACACACATGATTTCAATTGGAGGTTACTGCAACAGGTGACATCAATGTAGTTGTGCTGGATTTGAAGTCTCTAATTACCGTTTAAATATACTTTCTTGGTAATCACTTGGTTATTTGATTAAGATGATTCATCAGGAATAAATCTGTAAATTTTTCATGAGGTTATAGCTTCAATGATGTTTAAATATTTTATTATAAATATTTTTCTATTCTAAACCATTAGATTAATCTAGTGGCGAAGAATTTGAGTAATATGCATGAGATTCCGAATTCGATCCTCTACTCCTTTGTAAACCAACAATATTTTTCTATCTTTAATATAATAACGAACTTAAATATCAAATAAAATAAATGGACCTGTCCAAATAAACAAAACTTTAAACTCCATTCCGTTTTAGAAAAAAAAAATCAAGAAAGTGTATTTTTACACCTTATCTTCCTATTATACCCTTATTTTAATTCAACTTTCCAATAAATTTAATATATTATGTAACAAAAAAAAATGTTATGTACCAAAAAAATTTAAAACAATTTGTTTTTCAAATATATATTAAATCTTTTACGGTTTCAACAAATACTCCTAAATATTTGGAATTTATATGAGAGTATAATAGACAAAATATAACCTTAAATTATCAAAACGACAAGTAATTTGAAACAAATAGTTTTTCTAAAATGACAAGTAAAAACGAACGGAGGGAGTAATTAATAAAATATTAATATTATTAAATATAATTGATAATTTTTTAAAAAAGAAATGAAAACGGAGAGATTAGTTGACGGGAGATAGAGACACAAGAGAGAGTAGAAATGCTGACAATGATGGGACAAAGGAGAAAAATAGTAAAAACAGAAATTATTCAGTGTTTTAGATCTATGATAGCTTCTATACAATTATTTCATCTAATGGTTTGAATTGAAAAGGAATATTGAAAACCAACAGTCCATAGTAGAAGCAGCCTTAATAACTTCTTTTATCTTCAGCATCTCACTACTTTTTCTTCATCTTTTATCTCTTCTCAACCTTGTAACATTTCTCGATATTGAGTGTAGTACCTTTGAGATGATACACACATGATTTCAATTGGAGGTTACTGCAACAGGTGACATCAATGTAGTTGTGCTGGATTTGAAGCCTCTAATTACCGTTTAAATATACTTTCTCGGTAATCACTTGGTTATTTGATTAAGGTGATTCATCAGGAATAGATCTGTAAATTTTTCATGAGGTCACAACTTCAATGATGTTATCTATTAAGTAAAGCCTAACATATGCATAAAAGTAATGTTCCATCTCTGCATCTTAAAGGAAGAAGGTTATAAAAGTATGAAACTTATTAGGTTAAAATATGTTTTTCGTCCATATAAAATTAACGAATTTTGATTTCCGTCCTTATAAAAAATATCATATGCTTTTATCCCTATACAATTTTTTTTTTGTTTTGTTGTTAGTCTATAATGGACTTTTCATTGACATTTTTCTAGTATAATATGGACTTATATAAATTTAACATGATATATAGACACATCTTCAACATAAAAGGGTTATAATATTGACATAAAAATAAACATAAATTAATCTCGTGAATGTAAGCAAAAAATGATTTAAAAAATTGCGTCTTTTACTTTTCTCATGAATTTAAGCTTCTTGAAAATAAAATAAAATAAAATAAAAAGGGGGGAACTACACAAATTGGGGAACTCTTACCCAGATAAAAAGCAAAAGAAAAGGAGAAAAAATAGGAAAAAAATTTCAAAATTAAGGAGACTATCCCTAAACTAATCTTCAATGAAGACATGAGACATGGTTTCCCACATCAAAGTTTTATCTCTTAATTCTAAAGGAAGAATGTAGTTAAAGGTATGAAGTAAAATATGAGTGAATTTGTTTTTCTGAAGTGTTTATAATATTTTTATGTATTTGGTTAATAATTTTTTTTAAGAAGTCTAAATTCATAAGAAAAATGAAAAAATCATTTAAAAAATAGTTTCTTTCACTTTTCACATGAATGTAGGCTTCTTGAAAAAACATAAAAATTGTTGCAAATAATTTAAATGGTGTAGTTAAATACATAAAATATTGAACAATTTGCAAAAAAAAAAAAAATCAGTCATATTTTATTTCAAACCTTATCAACCGCAATATAATTGTTTGTTTTATGAATAGCTGATGTAACAAGTTCACCCTCATAGCACTTGTAGTATAGTAGGTATATCATTTAGTGTGTATGTAAAAAAAAATGAAAATGATGTACCCAAGTAAGTAAGTACATCAAATATTATAACTCTTTACATATTCTTCTCACACATATTTTGTTTTGGACGTTATCAACCGCAATAAAAAAAGTTTAACACTTTGTACCATAAAATGGTTGTGTTACAAAAATTGTACCGTTATCCTTTTTAAAAAGCTCTGCTAGAAAAAATCACTTGTGGTCGTTTAGTGAATTAGTATGTGGTTTAAAAAATAATGAATGAGTCACAATCTACATGTTACTTTCACTCCCTTTCATCTTCCATAATTTTTCCCCCTTAGCAACATCATGCCATTTGTGTCTTTTTTGTTCACAACAGTTATTTTATTAGAGGTGAGGGTGGAGATGTGAATGTTACAAATATGAATCCGCCCCCGCTAGTAAAAAAAATTAAATTAACCATATATAGTAATTTATTTTATATATAGACATAAAAGAAGTAAATATGTCTTGTGAGCATAGCTCAGTTAGTATGAACATTGCATTATGTATGCGCCAGAGTTCGAACTTCGGTCATTCTTAAACATTATTGAGTATTTTGCAGCGGAAATTAGAGAAACAATCTTATGTCCTGTTGTCATACCTAATAATGACGAGTTGTTGGTCGGTATAGTTTTTTTTTTTTTTTTTGACAAGATTGGTATCTGTTGTTAATCTCTAGGATTTTGGCAAACAAAATTACAAGATACTACAAAGCACAAAAAATTAAACGTTATATATATTTTACAAAAAACGTGCAGTGAAGTTAAATCAATTTTTACAATGAAACAAAGCCTAAGCAACAAGAAATCAAGAATGGTTTGAGAGAATCACACACACCAAAGCCAAATATGTTATTGAACAAAATCGCATAGACATATCAGCAGGACATCAGTAAACAACCAAAATTACTAAGCACACCTTTTTTGTGAAATGGATTACATAGCACATTTCTAATTTAATTTTACAAAATTAGTGTGGACTTACCCGATGCCAGGGTGATTAATAAGCTTCCAATTTCACCAAACAAGAAAATGATAAATATTAGGTAAATATTATTAATGAAAAAAGAGAATAAGAAATTAAAAAACTACCCCGTTTGTCCTAAAATAACTAACATAATTGACCCTTCTCACGAGTTAAACTCAGTTGATAGGGACATCGTATTAAATATGCAGATTCGTGGTTCGAACTCCGAACACTCTACTTATTCACCATTAAGGTGAATTTCTAACCACCAGATTACTTAACTATAAAAAAGAAACTAACATAGTTGACCAATTCACACAGATTAAGAAAAAATAAATGAAAGAGAAAAACATTTTTACTAAAATAATCTTTTGCAGTAATATATTTACCTTTACCATACAGACTAAATTATACTTTTAACCTCCTAATTTTTACAAATTTGTGATTTTTAGTCCATTTACTTTTAAAATAGCACATTTTTGGCCCTCCCTTTTGCAAAACTTGATCCACACTGATTTTGTAACGCATACATGGACAATGACTCACATGTTACGTCAATATATCAACGCACATGTGGGTAATAACTCACATGACATACCGAACTCTGAACTATCAGGTCTCTTTTTCTGAAAATCAGAGAGTTAATGCAAAAACAAAATATCTTTTAAGTTTCTGATAGTGTGTTTATTATTTCGGAAAAGAAAAAGAAAGGAAAAAATACAGATAGACAGAAAATAAACCATAAAATGAGACAAATAAAAAGGATAACAGTCAGTGATAATATATTACTATAGATTATGAGAAAAATGATTAAATTATGATCGTGTGTACCAATGAGGAATAAGGACACCGGCTTCAAATATTCTATACTGCAACAGTTGTCGTTTTGTTTTTATTTCACAACTATATGCCATTTGTATCCTTAATCACATCGACCTATGTCTTCTTCTGCCTCCAACAATTCCTTCTCTCTTTGTCTCTCTCTCAAGCAACTCTTCATATATACTTTCACACACTATCTCTATACTTCAACATTCACATGTTCAACAGAAATTAATCATGGCATTAGTTATGATAAAACCTCAAAAAAATGATCATCAAGATGCAAATATTATCAAACTTGAATCAGCTTATTCTGATTTAGAATCACTTCTTAAATCAACAAAACAAATGGAACAAAACATTGAAACAATGGAAACAAGGTTTGATCTTTTACAAGGATCACTTACAACAGCTACAAGAAGAATACACCCTTTACAATCTTTATCTATGTCAAGAAAAGCACTTGATACAAGAATCAATAGAGCTATTTCCCCTGCTTTAGCTCTTCTCGAAACATTCAAACTCGCCGAATCTCTTCAAAATAGTCTCCTTAACCTCTCTTCGAAACTTTCATCCGAAAAAATGCACCAGAAGAGGCTTGAGAAGCTTTTAGATTACATGGATTGTGTTGATCAGTTGAATGAAGCTATTAACTCTATATGTCAAGTTGTTGAGCCAGTGATTATGAGGCTTCAAGAAGTTGTTGAGTTTATAAGTAGAACAAAAGCTGCTGATCAATATAGAACACAAAGGTTAAGAGAAGCACTTATAACTCTTAAAGCACTTTATGAAACTGAGGTTGATGAAATGAGATTTGAAGGGTTGTTGGATCAGGCTTTGCTTAATATGCAAGATGAATTTGAGGCTCTTTTGATTAAATTGAAGCATAGGAAGTTAGGTGATTTGTCACATAGGCAAAATGATGGTGATGAAAGTGATGATCATTTGGATGTTAGCTTTGAATTAGGATCTGAGTTGGAAATTGAAGTCTTGAGAAGAATTTCAAATATTCTTGCTGCTAATGATTGCTTGGATATATGCATTGACATCTATGTTAAGGTAACCTAATCTCCTTGTGATTATCTATAATCATGTTTACTATATTACTATTTTATTTCTCTTTGGATTAGGGGATTAGCAAAATAGCATTAACTTATTTTATGCGTGAACATATTGCTTGTTAGACAAAACCACTTTTAGGTTCATTAGAAAACTGACGTGTCTGGTCTATATCATAGACCAGATGTATCAGTTTTCCAATGAACCTAAAAAGTGATTTTTTTTTTGCTTATAATAGTGATCGGAGGGAGTATCTTGAGATGTAAGTATTAAGCTGAATTTTTTCTGAAGTCGTCCTATAGAAGTAGAAGTTCACATTTTTCATCGTCCTCGTGAATGAGACAATGATCTAATGAGTGTCAGTTTGACAAAAACGAGGGAAGATAGATATGAGTTGAGTTTTGAGATACTCATACTTGTTTTCTCTTATTTTTACCGAATTGACATGTTTCAGATCATTAGACCTTACAATAAGGAAAACTGTGAACTTTTACTTCCGAAGGCCAACGTCAATCCTCACCGAAATTTCGTACGATTTTCAAACTTGCCTTAAATGTATATATGTTACATATCTCAAACTTGTGATTGTTTATTTACACTAAACATTAATTTTGTTGATAATTCAACAGGTAAGATACAAAAGGGCTGCAAAAGCATTAATGAAGTTAAACCCTGATTACCTAAGAACATACACACCAGAAGGAATCGATGAAATGGAGTGGGAAAACTTAGAAACATCGATAACCCTATGGACACAACACTTTGAAGTTGCAACAAAGAAGGTTCTTTTATCAGAAAAGAAACTCTGCGAAAGCGTTCTAGGCGACATCATAGACGGAATAATCCATCCAGAATGCTTCGTGAAAATATCGGACAAGATCATGGCCGTGTTCTTTAGATTCGGAGAAGGTGTGGCCAGAAGCAACAAAGAGCCACAAAAACTCTTCAAACTATTAGACATGTTTGAGTCATTGGAGAAACTCAAACCTCATGTACTTGATATCTTTGATGGTGAATCCGGAGAGGATATCTGCGTGCGGTTTCGTGAACTTGAGAAGCTAATCATTGATGCATCAAGCAAAGTTTTTTGGGAATTCGGGTTGCAAATCGAAGGAAATGTCGATGGTTTTCTTCCGCCTCCACAAGATGGTTCAGTACCGAAAATAGTAAGGTATGCTGTTAACTATCTTAAGTACTTATCCACTGAGAATTACAGAAAAACAATGGCTAAGGTTCTAAGAACAGAACAAACATGGAAAACCGAGTTGATGTTATCGTCAAAAGACGAAACAGACGAGGATTTATTGAACCATGCCATTTGTAATGTAATGGAGGCACTTCAAAGAAACATCGAATCCAAACGTTTGAGTTGTAAGGACAGGATTTTGGTTAATATCTTCATGATGAACACATATTGGTATATGTATATGAGAACAAAGAACACAGAACTTGGTGATTTGTTAGGTGAGAAATACATCAAAGAAAATTACAAAGCAGTTGCAGAAGAATCAGCTTACTTGTATCAGAAGCAAGCTTGGTTAGTTTTGGTGAAAATTTTGGAACATGATATTGACATAATGGAACAAAAACAAGGGAAAGAAAAAAGCATTGGAAGGTTAGTGAATGAAAAATTTGAGACATTTTTTAAGTGTTTGAGTGAAGTGTGTGAGAGGCATAGGAGTTTTTATAGTATACCTGATGTTGATTTGAAGGAACAAATGAGGGATTCAACAGTGAAACTTGTTGTGCCAATTTATGCTGAGTTTTTGGAGTCTTATTCAGGATTGTTGCAAAGGAAAGTTTATCCTAGTCCTCAAAGGTTACAAGGGTTGATTGGAAAAGCTTTTGGTTCTAATCATGATTGGAATTTGAATGGTGGAAGAAATTCTGGTTCTTTGGAAACTGATGTTAGAAAGTCTAGATGAGATTATGGATTCATATAGTTTCAACTTTTGCAGTTATTTTTATGTCTATTCTTGTATGTACTATGTACTTACTATTGTGTTTTCTATTAGAGTAAAATGTACCTAAGTTGATACAATTGATAAAATTTGAAGCTCACACAAAATATATGGTTAAGATATAAAAAGATTTGTGCATCATTTAATTATATTTTCTTAGTTAGTAAATGGTTTTTGACAATTCGCTACAGACAAATAAATATTGTTAAACGGTAAAATTATAAGTATTTTAATATTTAATTTTTCTCTTTTATTTGATTAGATTATTTAAATTTGAAGTTTTTTTTGTCTTAGATGAAGTGGTAATCCACTGAAATTAAACTCACATATAATTGTGAGATTCCGGGTTCGAACCCAGGCCACGACGTCCGGCCTAACAATTTCAGTATTTTGCCAGTTGAGCTTGGACTTATGGGACTAAATTTGAAGATTTGATGGGGCAAAAAGAACGAAATTTCATTGGTATAATGTAAACCTAATTTGTGCCGACAATTTTGGTTACTATAAATACAACTAAGGAAATCGTTAACTAGTGTCTTAGGGTCACTAGTTAAGGAATTAAATATGGTAAAAAATTGTTGAAATTCATGTATTCTTGACCAAAAAAAAAAACATTTGAATAGTCAATTATTTTATTCACCTGTCATCAAAAACCGATTTTATTAGTCAACATTCTAAAAATAAATTCAAAATACCTATAGAAAATATTATTTAATAAAAAGTAAACATTTTCCAAAGGTACTCCTTCTGTCATACCATAAGTGAGCCGATTGACTGTTTTGTTTCATATATGTCAATTTATAAACTTTAATGATTAATAATCGGATAACAATAAAAATTATAAAAAATTAATATTTTAAAAATATATAAAGAAATTTAACATTTTTTTTTTTTTACATATCTAACAACATCTTATATTTTATAATATTTAATTTTACTTAATAATAAAAAATATGGTCAAAGTTGCGTAAAAAAAATATGGTCAAAGGAATAGGGTGTGAATAATGCACGATAATCTAAGAGAATAATTTTTTAAAATATCCTCAACTTTAAATATATTAACCATTAACCATCATGGTTGGAACTCGGAAGAGTAGTTTTGACAGTCATAGTCCAACAAGGCACAACCCTTTTTCTCCTTTCACTGTGCAAATCCACTCACCAATAAAAATATGCTAAACGACAAACCCAACAACTTCTTCAACAAGAAGCTGAAGGAAAAATGGGTACCAAAACCAGAAGAAAAAGAAAAACAACTTGAAGAAGAAGAAGAGGAAAAGCCACGGAGTTTTTTGTTGTTAATGGAGGAGAAGCAACAGCAAGAGAAGAAGATGAAGAAGAAGAAGGAAAAGGTTTATTCTTCTCTTCCTTCAAACTATGTCACTCTCGCTCAACTTCAAGAGCGTTGGTTGAAGCAAAAACAACAACAAAACGAAGAGAAAGGAAAAAAGGAAGATCATCATCCACTAGAACAACGCCACGTGGAGGTTATGGCTCCAACGAATGCAACCGTTTCTAGGTTGAATATTCTTCAGCGTAATCTCCGCGGAAAACGTGAAGAATCGGCGGATAATCGTCGCGGAATCGATGTTAAGTCTGAAGATGACCGGAAATCGATGATCGGACCTGGAATCGCCGATAATGTAAGAGTTTCTAGGTCGAGTCCTGTGGAGCGAAATAGCAGCGGAAATCGCGACGGCCCGGAGAATAACCGTCGTGTAATCGGAGTGGAGTCTGAAGAGAGGCGGAAATCGCCGACCGGAGCTGTAATCGCCGATAATGTAACTGTATCTAGGTTGAATCCTGTTGAGCGAAATCGCGGCGGAAATCGTGACGGCTCAGAGAATAGCCGTCGCGGAATCAATGTTGAGTCTGAAGATGGCCGGAAATCGGTGATCGGAGATGGAATCGGAGACGGAAAAGGTGAAGTGGATAGTGAGGTGGAGGAATCGAAGACGAAGAAGAAGAAGAAGAAGAAGAAAAACAATGGATGGCAAAGGAAAAAGAATAGGGCTAAAGAGGAGGAGGAGGAGAAGAGAGCGATTGAAGAAGGTAGTACTGCTGCAAAGGGGAATGAAGATGCTGAGAAAACGGATATGAAAATCGAATCGAAAGAAGTGAAGAAATTGAATTCGGAAACAGTGGAGGAGGAAGTGGAGCAGAAATTTAGGGTTTTATCATTCAACTCTGAAAATGGAAAACAGAATTTGAAGTTAAAAAAAATGAACTATGGTTTTCCTGATTCTCAATCTCCGAAGAATAATCGCAATGGCGCTGGTTGTCGTGCCCGTCGTGGGCATGGGAATTTGAAGGAGCTACAAAGCTCTAATATGGTTTGGGTGAAGAAGAATGATGACAATGTTGGGGAAATTGAGACCTAGCTATTTGATCTTGTTAATTTTCAGATTAATTTTAATTGATTATAGGAATTTGATGTAATCATATGGTGCTTGCACAACTAATGATAGATTCATTGTTATTAATTAAGTCTGGTATAGAAATGGAGACCTTAGGTTAATCAATATTTTGAGATTATAATTTTTGTGAAGGATTAGTGAAGAACATTTGCTGGGATTGGTTTGTTTATGTGATTTGAATGCTTTTGAATCAATCAAAATGATTTGTTTCTTTCATATTGATTATTCTTCCCCCTTTTAATTTAGGACTTGGTATATATTTGAAAGATTTTGGCATCATTTGTGTAGGAAGGATTTGGAAGAAATGTGGAGTGTGTTGTAAATTGATATCAACAATCAACAATAGTAAACAAATTTTCATCTAAGTGTCAACCTCACATCAAGCCACAACATAAATTAAGCAATTAAAATTATAAGCCAAATTATAATTGAAATGCTTTTTAATCAAATTGAGAAGAGATTGTAAAAGCACCACACACCAATTGAATTTGGAGATCTCATTGAACTGTTTTTTTATTTATAGAAGATAATTGTGGTACATATAGTATAGTACATATACTACACTAAAAATTAAACTCAAACTTTGTCTCTTACCTACCTCTACTGACCATCTCTCAATTGGCCATAAAACTTACTTTTTGCTTACGAGATGTAACTAAACGAGGCAAAGGACTGCACCTGCAACATGGAGAAAAAGCATAAAATCTCCTTTCCCCAAATGCTCAGAGTCATTTCATATCTTAGATTCTCATTATTTCAAATCTCCTTCCCCAAATCCTCAGTCTTTCTATAACTTTATACCATGTGCCTATAAAAATCAGCTGGAAGAAGTGGATCTTGCATGCTAAGCTACTCCAATCTTTAGTTAGTTGTGTTCTATGAAGTATGAACCACGGACGCCACACATGATAGAGACACCGACACGTTAATGTTAATAATAATTTTAATAAATAATATAATTCAATGTAATCATATATTAGTGTTATGTCGATGTCGGACATCTATCTTATTTGCCTGCCTTGCTTGCCCTCAAGTGAAGCCTTTTGTTAGAGGGAGATAAGATCGTTATGATGTACGACCAGATACTCTAATGTATTAGAGAGTAAATTTTCTCCGTTGAAATTTCTCATTTTATCATTTATTGCATATCCACCATGCAATTTAATTTCCTATTTTCGTATGATTTTTTCTCTCTTTTTCTCTCGCATATTTGAGGGTGGATATGAAACAATTGAGAAAAATTAAAAAAAAATCAATTGAGAGAATCTATAGTTGGTATCACGCTGGATATGCCACAATCAAGGTGACCACACTAACTTTTCAAAAGCTACAAAGTATAACTTATGCGAAATTTACAATGAATCAATGTAATTCTAGTGTATCTGACATAATACTAGATAAAATCTACACACCTAATATGGGATTAGGATGATAATTATGCACTCGCATATACTCTTTGATAAGAAAGGAAATTGATAAACTTTGTATTATTGAATCGGTTATTGGAAAACAATGAAAGGAATTCAAAGTGACCAAGATGTAGATCAAAGAATTTTAGGTGTTATGCATTTGTGGAATGCTACTACAATAGTTGAGGGTTGAGGTGCCATTTTAGTTTGAACATATTTCATCATAGTAAATAGTAATGAATTTACACTACAACTTTTTGTTAGTGTAATCTGCCTTGAGCTTGGCTTGTTGTGGCCTAAGCCTGGCTTGGCCTGATTTAGTGGCAACGCGTGTGCGTGCCTAGTGTGTGTGTATGTTAGTTTGTTTGGATTGCAAGTTACTTGATGTAATCTCGATATAAGGCATTGGCCTAAGTATGAATAAAGCTAGATTGCACATTTTACCCTTACACTTTTGGTTAAGGAGAGAAGTCCAATATGCCTTCGCTAACCCTAGATTTTCAATTCCCATATGCTTCGAGGATGGATCCTCTTCCGTGTAATATTCATGGGACAGACTGCAGTGAAAATCTGAACGATACAGTTTTTTTGTTGCCTTGATCAGCATACCAAAAAGGAAAAGGAACGGTTTAAATTTCACTTGACATAAAGTGGACGGGACAGAATCTTTTCTCCCTATGCTTCATAGCATATAGTGATATATAGTATTTTTCAAAAAAGTTAAAGTATGTTGTTATTCATTAATATGAATACAAGTCCACTTTATAATTGAGCATTGGGACATATTTGACCTTAATCTATGTGATATGCACTGGATTGATTGTCCTACATTGTGTGAAAAACGAAATGAAGTGCATAAAGTAGACAAAGGCAATTGAATCTTATTATGTTTGTATGTAAGACTTAAAGTTTCTGGTCGGTGTGGCATGCCACTGTTACAATAACCAATCTTTGACTTAACTTGCAATCTAAAGGGGACCAGAGTAGCAATATTGCACCACTGTAAAAGATAAGCATTGAGAGATAAGAGAGGGAGGCTCAGGGAGCAAATATCATTCATTTGCAATCAAGTTGCAAATCATGTTACTATCAATTGAAACAAGAAATTAACCGACTGAGTTAACCTCATAGGGACATTTAACAATAAACTAATCAAGATGAATAAGTGGGGTGTCCGGGGTTCGAACCCCAGTCCCTATATATAAACTGCGATGTCCCTTACGAACCGAGTTAAGCTCGTAGAGACATCTAATGTGTTCTTCTAATATACCTAATAACAAACAATTTAGAACGGTTTGCTGGTTGTTGCAAAACACAAACAATGCCTCTATGAAAGCAAAATATAAACACACAATTCGAAAAAAATATATATAAAAACACAAACAATACAAATAATGTTACTTTAGTCAAAAAAATACAAATCATGTTACTATTATAATTGAAACAAGAAACTATTCATTAAAGCATCATTAGTTATATGACTTAGTTGAATTAAGATTAGCTTTTTGTCCTCAAAAAGAACATCACTATCATTTGAAGGTAGCATAGCATGGTAATACAATGCTTCCATAATTTCTTCCCTTATCACATTCTTCACTAACAGACACCATTGCACACAATGGCCAACTGGCAATATTGATTCATTCACATAGAGATAAAATTAGAAGCCAAAAGAATTGTGCAAAAGGACATACATCATTTTAGAATTCCACTCCATTTATGTCTTTGTTAATGATTCTCTTTTTTTTTTCCCATATATTTTTTTCTTCTCTCCTTACTTTGTGTTGAAAAAACAACTCCATTTGCCCCATACTGGTTGGATCTGGATTCCCAATTGTGGCTGTTTCACGCAATTATACGCGATAAGCAATCTCAACCGTAGATTTATGATTGGACGCTCAAATTAATTCAATGTTTATTTAACATAGTTTTCAATCTCATCCGTTCGTTTTTTATCGGACAGTCTACAACAATTACTACGTTGGTGCGTGTGATATCCAATCCCACATTAGTTGACCTATTTGCAATAAAAACATTGTCTCAATATCTTCTACCTTATATATGTGGTAAATTGCTAATGGTAAATACTTCTTCCGGTCCTTTTTATAAATAACACTTTCAAAAAAACATACATACCAAGGAAGCTAATTTTCTCATTAATAATTCTAAAGTTTTATGTTTTATTCCAAAAGTAACCTTGGACTAACATGGGGAATATGTCTCTCTAATTAATGCTACTGCATTGGAATGAAATATTTGATTTCATTTAATAAGGGTACAAATGGAATTGTGTATTTAATAAAGAATAAATTTAAAGAGTGTTTCTTATAAAAAAGATCAAATAAAAATTTTAAAGTGTTTCTTATAAAAATGACTGGAGGGATGAGTATATTAGTAGATGATAAGAAAAGTTTAGTAAAAGTCAAATAGATTGATTAATGTGCTGTGGAGGGAGGGAAATACATAATAAGCACAAGGGCAAGAGGCTATATATAGGAGCTACCTCTAAGATTAATTCTACCATTGTATGATATTTCACTTGATCACTATAATATTGAGAACTAGAAGAAAGAAAGTTTGAATGGATATATCTACCTCAAAATATAGTGGTGCCACTAGTGAATCTGGTTGGACCCAATACTTGGACCAATCCTCTATTTCTGAGAGTTATTTGCAAAGAAAAGATGGACATGGAGAGTATAAAGGAAAGGGAAGAAGAATGAGTAAGGAGGAGAAATTTGAAGAAGATTTATCCATGGTCTCTGATGCTTCTTCTGGACCTCCACATTATGACAATGAATATTGTGATCTTTCTTCTACAACCAAGGAATACATGAAGGAGAAAAATGTCAAAAAATATGATAGAATTAGTCAACAACCTTCACCTCTTGATGACACTGCTAGCTCCCCATTTTTCACTTGTCCCAAGAAGAGTCACAAGGTTAATGTTACTGATTGACTTATTTCAATTTATCTTCGAAATAATTTCCGAAAATAATTTATAACTTATTTACTTTTTTTTGGTAAAGTTTTTAAAAGAGATGCAATACAAAAACTTCTCAGGGGTCACCCATAACTTATTTGAATTTATTTTATATATAAAAATCAGCCTATAAATAAATATTTATACGATAATCATTTAATTAAGCAGTTTATTCAAATAAGTATATAGCATTGCTGATTTTCTTATTATCAGCCATAATTAAATTATTTATATATAAAAAAAACATAATTAAATTTTTAATGGCTTATTTTATTGTTGAACAGAAGCAAGACAATTTATCAGGGAATGGAGCAGTGAAAAGTGCATTGGATTTTTCCAAGTGTATATGTGCAACAAGAAAAAAGGTACAAGTATAAAACTCTAGCTCCCCATTATTTTTATTTTTATTATTCATTGCTTCTATTTTGTTTTCCATAAATTTTCAAAGAAAATGTATGCTAACTATGTATCTTTTTTTCAGGTTAGGTGAACTTGGTGAAGAAGAAAGAAAGTGAAAGATTTTAAGGTAATAATTGTCACTGCTATTGCATTGTTGTGGAGAGAGATAGACAAGAGGATGTCAAAGGAGAGAAACTGTACAATTCAATGTTTGTCAAAAGGAATATTTTCTTTTGCTTACTTCTGTTTTTAATTTTTTTTAATGGGAATTTAGTTTATGTTAAAAGGACCTAAGTTGTTTTACTACAAAATTATACTCTTTTGTCTCATATTATAACTTCTTTTTATATATACTAAAAGGCTTACTGCATTTCATTGATAATATAATCGACTGAAAACATGTTCAAATATTAATAAATACACACTAAAATTACGAGCTTGTTGAGCATTTTTTCCAACTTTAGAGTAACATGCTACCTCTATCAGTTATTTATCACACACCACTAGGATCATTTCAATTGTGTTATTCCAAACTTTGTTGTTTCTTTGATTCTAAAGAAACCAAACTAATATATTGAGACATAAATATTGTACTTTCATTTATTAAGAAAAAAGTAATAAATAAATAAATAACATTAACATTATTAAGAAAAGTAATCAATAAATAACATTAAGAAAAGTAAAAATGACTTCATTAATATTCCAAAATTAAAAATAGTTAGATAATGATATATTCCAAATGTGATACTTTTTTTTTTTTGTTAAGTATTCTGATGGCTAGAAATTTCACTTTTAAGATGAACGTATGAGATTCGAAGAAATTTCACTTTTAAGATGAATGTATGAGATTCGAACCCGGTTCCTACATATAAAATGTGATGTCTTTACCAATTGAACTAAATTTACGGAAATTTAATGACTAAGAAAGTTTTATTCTTATAGTAATGAGATTTATTTAAAATATACTCTAATGATTTAATATTGATCCATAGGGTGTTATGACTACACACATACCACCCAAATGCATCTAGGATAAAAGAGTAACATTATAGACTGATGGAACTACACAGAATTTCAAAGTTGCAGCAAGTAGTATTTCTCTTGGCTGTTATGAATGCCAAGCTTAAATTTGTTGAAGCACAATGGCTATTCAATTCTTCTGATTGACAGCCTAATTTATAATTTTGTGCAGACATAAACATACAATAAGATTTAATAGAAATGCTAACATCTATACTATTGAATATTGAACAAGATCAAAATATGAACCGATTACAAAGAACACATGCAAAACTATTGGAAAGAGTTGCTAACATTCCTTGTTTTGTAACTTAAACATGTTAGAAGAAAAAATAAATGACTACCAAAAAAACTTGTAAAACTATCATTAATAGAACAAAATTGATTATGACAACAAAATACATGATTCTTAATCCCAACAAATGAGAGAAAGAAAATTAAACAACAAAATGGGACATCTATGATCATGATGAATCCCCTAAAACTGACAATAATTCTATTGAGTAGTCTATGTTCCATAAATATGTCTGTGGACTGGTTGAACTTCTAAGCTATTGACCACATCCGACCAAGGTTTTTCTATCATAAAGAAGCGACTATTTGAAATATGGGTAAGATATAAGACTTGGTCTTTTTCTAACGTTGAAACTTCGAAATTCTGTTTTTCTAACGGCAAAACTTCAATGTTTTCAAAGTTCTTCTTAAATTTAGTCCTTTTCTTAAGGTTTAAATTTGGTGAATTCTTGATCATTGAATCTCGAGTATGTAACATTTCACCTTCATCTTGCTCCACCGGTAAGCTAAAGTCAATCAAGCACATGGCCCTGAAGATTTAACAATTTCAAAACATAAGGATTACAGATATTCTCAAATTCCGCTACAATATGCAAAGATTACATTAATATTAATATTAAATGTATAAATAAATACCTGGAGCTATAAACCATAACCGTAGATGAATTTGAAGAGGGAGGGAATGAAAGCCCGATGACTTCACCGGGAAACTCATGAAATCTTCTAGGAAGAACAAACGTATTCCGCATCGACCATTCCCCCAATTGTCTGGCCTCTACGTCGAATGCATACACATGATTTGAAGAAGTTGTAATTATCAGTATATTGTTGTTCTGAGGCGGAAATCCTCCAGCTGTAACAGAGGCACCGGCCATTCTTGAAATGAACCAGTGCTGCCTGTTGCACAAAAATATTTATTATATTAAAGATGATTACATATGAATCTCAAATTAGAATGGAACAACTCCCACATACAAAGATCAACGAGCATGAGAGGAGTTCCCTACATATTACCGGTCAGTCAAGCCAACAGTTTTCTACAATTGATGTTGTAAAGTAAAAACTACCACTCAGCAAAGGTTGTTTTATCTGGTCTTGTGTGCATTTATTTGTATCATCCTAAAAATTGTTTTAGTTTAAAAAACAAAAATTGTAGAAGCTAAATTAGCTTAAGGAGGAGCATACTCCCAGATCCCAACTCAATACCACCGGACCAACCCAAGGTGCACAAGTGAAATAAGTTTTGCACTATGCACAAATTTCTTTCCACCATTGGATCAATAAGTCTCCCAATTTGATCAAATGAGATAAGATGTGATTTATATATCCAATGGTGGAAAACAAACTTGTGAGCTACTTGTGCACCTTAGACTTAGCCAAAAACTGATAGATGTTCTAGCTACCTGCAACAAACCGATTTAAGTAATAGGCCTCTCAATAAAGAAATTGAGTGAATTAGAGAAATACCTTAGTGTCTCCAAGTTAAATACATATATATCCCCAAAGCAATTCACAGCAGCCAACCACTGCCGATCAGAACTAGTAAACAATCTTGTGATAGGTGGTTCAGCCGGTGATAATCCATCATCTTGAGGTTCACGAAATGGTGTAAAAGTATGTACTAGTTCCGAGCTATTGGCATCCACAACCTTATCAAAAGCAAAGAGGATCAATAAAACAAACATAATAGTAATTAAACCAACACTTGCACTTCAGAAACCACTAACAAGCAAATGCACCAAAAGATTATACAAACCAATTCGGAATTAAGCTAAGTTTAAATTCTGGCAACAAACATAAATGAGAAACAACATAAATGGCAGATATCAAGTATCAGAATTTATCAGTTTCACACATACATGTTCCAGAACATAAACGGGAAAATTATTTACAAATTACAATGATTATCGTAAATTATCGACGGAAGTAAGCATATAATTAAAAAAGTCTAGAAACTCAAGGGAAGTGAAGTAAAGCATCCAAACTATGCATACACCGAAAACTTTAACTATAATATACATTTAGAGATGAAGGATATTGTTAACTTACATATATCCTTCTATCATGGCCAGCTATTATCAACCAAGAGGAGTCGTGAGAAAAAATCATTGAATGAGCAAATGGTAATCTCTCAGGAAGCTTCATTTTACCAAAACTCCATGTAATTTTTCCTGCTTCGGATCTCTCCACTTTATGAAGACTAGGCTTTTCATTATCAGAATACGCAAAAAACACCCCTGAATTAGCAAGGGTGCTACAAATTATCTTACGAGATGCCTTAATCTTGAAACGGCCAACACTTTCAGCCTTTGCATAGTCTCCAGTTCTACGAACATTTTTTAGATGTAGCAAACGAATTTCTAACCAACGTGAAGACTGCAGTAGAAGCATTGGTGATTGATTGAAGGAAGTATTAAGTGCTACATGAATTGGTGTTCTCTGAGGCACAGGACAGATACAATGAGGTTTAAACCCAGTGAATTCTTTTGCTGGGTATGCATAAAGTTGTGTGTCATCTCCTGCTGAGATAAGCATGGGATGCCCCGAATGAGCCCACTTGTGGTAATTAGAAACATCTGGCTTTTCTGCATGACGAGCTCTTTTAATCCTTTCATCTGGCAAAGTATCTGCCAAACATAAATTCAGGGTTAAGGAACAGATATGACAAATGTGACCAAAAAAATAAAAAAAATACTGACAACTGGATAAGCTTTCCTACAGCAAAGAAATTATTTTTATGCATTGAAAAGAACTATCGGTTAAGCTAAAAGGTCAATCTTATGATTTTCTGAAAAAACAACCAAAACACACTTTCATCTTTCTCTAAAAAAGCTTTTCTACAAAATATTTTCTCTCCCATAGGACATACGGATTTTGCAAACAAGCTCGTCCAATCACACACGGCCACTAATACAACTTCTAAGTATATAACAGAATATTATGCGATAGAACTTCCAGACCTTCTTGACTTATCGGCACAGCAACAGTCAAAGCTCGGATATCATGTGTATGCTTTTTCTGATAATCAACGTAGACCCAATTCTCATTCTCTATCATTGATGAAGACTTCTTATAAAGAACAACCTTCAAATAAAAAGTTAAACAAACATTATTATAATTCGCTTGGAGACTAAGTATTGGGTAACATTTAATCTTTATTAAAATGAGCCAAAGAAAAGCAACAAACAACAGTTTAATGAAAAATAATATAACTAAAATATTTTTCCTTGCACAATACATATAATTACATTTTTATTAAGAGAACATAAAATATTGAAGCGAGCTTAGTTTAAGATACAGAGACACAATTACATTTTAAGCAAAGAGAAGAGAGTGTATCTCACTCTGTAGCTAATAGCGAATCTAGTGGCCGCAACAGCACCATAACATGGCGTAGCAGCCACTAGGCAGTAGGCACTACAAGATCTGCTGTTGCAATGCAGTTTCAGGTAGAGGCTGTAGCTAACACGATCCCGGCCAAATCACAGCGATGTATAAGCTGGATTGGCCGGTATGGTGAAGCTTTCGCAAAACAACAAATATATCCACAGCTATTGAGCAACCGACAGCAGCTCTGTGTGATTCCAGCAGTTCCATAGTTCTCTTGCTACGCCTCACTCTCTCCACTGCATCTTCATTCAGTCTAACTCTCAGACCCATGCATGACTTTTCATTTTCAAATAACTGGGCAACAGTGGGACTTAGACAGCTGCAATTCATGGAATTGGGCCATGTGGCCCATATGTTTTAATATGTTTTATCCCGGTTTTTTGTTTTGTTGGGCCTCACAAACTAAATAATAACATCAAATTAATGATTAATAAACTAAATGATGGATATTGTCGACAACTAACAAGTTACATTACATGGATCAACATGACAAAAAAATTAACAGTTTGTTCACTCCGTTTGAGTGTGAAAAAGATCAATTACTACGGTTCATGACAATTAACAAGTTATGAAACTACATACCTTTCCATCAGAACCGGCTGAGAACACCATATTGTGATCGGGGGAAGCTGCCAGAGCATGTACATCTCCCTTGTGTTTAGTAATAGGATCTTGAGAGGGAGTTCCTTGTTGGCAGTCCCAAAACTGGATGCTCCCACTGCTGTCTCCACTAACAAGTGTCCCTGACCTATATAATAAGTGCTTAATCAGTAACACATGTAGCTTACGGGCAGCGGTACTCCAATACTAAAATCAAAGCAATCCAGTAACTATGATTTGCAGAAGTGTGCAAATCATAGAAAGCTGGACAAAAGGATGCCGTTGCAGTCACCTTAAATATAGTAACGACCATATACAAAGTTCATGTCCACTTTCCGCACCCAGTCTAGCTGGAATATGATGGGCTTCAATACCTGATTTGGCATCCCAGATTCGTATTATCCTGGAAAACATGTTATCCAAATCACTTCCATTAAAAAAACGAGTGAATTATGCAGCTGAATGAAGATAGTCTATAAGCTATGTAGTTCTAGTAACTTCGAAAGTGATGCAAACAAGTCATTGATACATACCCATCACTACTTCCTGAAAATATGAATTTAGCATCCGTGCTCCAAGCCACACTTAAAACCCGTCCTGAAAACAACATTGTAAATCATCCTCTAAATGGGAATCGAGCATAACAGAAGAAAAAAACCAAGTCGAAGAAAATCTAACCTTGGACCCGGCTCATGGATTTTAAATATATAAATTCATTTGCATTGGATATAGTGTAAATTCTAACACTTCCATCATCAAAAGCAACTGCTACACTTGGGTCCATTAAACTGGATTGCTTGATAACATCAGGCAAATCGGAATCAGAATCGTCATCACTTTCGCTGTTTTCGTGGTCATCGGAACCGTGAAATCTCTTTGAATAACCATTCCCAATTCGAACACCATTAGTTTCACCAACATCTCTTTTAGGAAGTGTCACAGCCATTTGCCAGATTGAGACACCATTAGATTCAAGCACCATCTGTAACCATGTATGGCATGTTAAACAAGCAAAATAACATAGCATAAAGCTCTTTCAAAAGTACAATTATTAATAAATATATTACACTAATGAGAAACTACAAAGACACTCATTAATCACTTCCAAACAAATCCAACTAAGTACAATTAATAACCAAGGGCTTAAATAAGTGATATTGTCTACTGACATAAGCACTTGTTGTTAGATTATGGGTCGTTTGGATTAGCTTAGTTTTGAGCTTATGCCAAACAGCTTATCCAAATAAGTAAGTTTTTATGTATTATTATAAGTTTTTCAAGGTAGTTTATGAGAAAACAACTTATAAAGATACAATTTTTGTTAGTAAACACTTAAAAATTAACATAAAAATTATTTATTTGCATAAGTTATTTTTATAAGCTCAAAAATAAGCTGAATCCAAACGGGCCCTATGACTATTTGAGTGAACTTAAGATTATAGCTTATTCATAAGCTGTTTTCACCTTACTTCCACAATCTCCAACCTAACTTTTAAAAAAAACTATCACTTACATAAAACAAATTTGACATTTTATTTTATTTTTCTATTGTATAAATTGATTATGCATAATCACTTAATTAAGCTGTTATATGTATATCCAATTCGATATATCCCTATTAAAAAGCACTTAATATAAAACAAATTAACAAAAAAATGTGTGTATATATATGAATGTATCATACCGTTTGCTTCAAGTTATGGAGATCCCAAAATGATACAGAACCGTCTATATTAGATGAAAATAATCGACCATGCTGAAATCCATTTGATTTTGAACCACCAGGACACCAAATTAATGAAGATACAATTCTATTAGGGTCACCATGAATCGTCTACAAAATCAAATACACAAAAATCAATAAATAATAAGAAAAATAAAATAGTTAATAAAATTAATAATAAGAAAAATAAAAAACCTACCAATTGACAGTGCCAACCTATTGTACCGGGAGAAACAAACCAAAGCTCTAAAGAGCCATCTTCACGAGATGCAGCAACTCGAGTACCATCAATGCTTGTAGCTAAAGCTGTAATTGGTGATGGTTTCCAATCTTCATTGTTAAGTTTATACCTAACTTTGATTTTATCCATTTTGTTGAATGAATTGAATGATTTTGATTTGAAGAAACTGAAAGTGAGTTAGAGTGAGTTGATTAGGGAGAGAAGAAGAATAGGGTAATGAAACTGCTTAACAGCTGCAAGACGGCCATGGCGTTAGGGTTGTTTCTTCGGTGTCTTCCCGTTATTTATATAATGGGTTTTTTTTATTATTCCTTAGCCCAATTGTGATTTTTTTTGTGACCCGTATATTTATTGGGCCAAAAAAAATTGCTAAAAACATGTTTAGTTTTTTTTTATTTATATTTTCACCATCAATATCCGGTTCATTGGATCGTCTAAATTATGGTTCAGGGTCAGTTCTTGCATCAAGTGGTTTTAGCCCACTCTCAATCTCAATTGCGGGGGATTGAATTATAGTTCTGCTTACCAAGTTCAGCGTTAATCACCACTGGACCAACTAACGATTGGTAAATAAAAAATATATTTATTTGTTTTGTCTGAATTGTGCATCTGATTTATTGCTAAACTTGTACGTCTTACCGTTTGGATTTTTTTAAAAGTAATGGGGTATTGCATTTTTGGGTTTTTTATTTAATATTTTTATATATAAATAATAAATATAAAAAAATTACGTATGAATGAAAGGCAAACGGACAACAAACTGTGCTGCTAACCATTTTTTAATAGCAAAACCAATTCTCTTAAAAATAACATTCATAGCTCTAGGGACACAACATTGTTATTCATAACTTTTTGAACTCTTTGCAAAAGATTCACAACATCGGGGCGAGAAAGCTAAAAGTGTCAAATGCAAATAGTATGAAAGCATGTTGATTGTCAAAATATGTTTTTTCATGTAGTGGTGACTCGTTAAATTACTAAACATATACGATATCATATATAAAATCCATGTTTAATTTTATAAGTAAAAAGTATAATAATTTTGGGATGGATTATACTTTTTACGTATGTATTATTAATTATTATCTTTTTATTTTTACTTTTTTTACATAAATCTTTTTACTTTTACCTTCTTTTTTACAATCGCCCACACAAAAGAAAATCTTTTTACTTTTACTTAAATTAAAATTTTAAGATAAAAAAAAACATTAATATTGCAAGTTGGTTGTGTGCAAAGTTAGTTACGGCACGCGTATATTGGAGTTTATAGTCACTAGATTACTTAATAAAAATTTTGAAACTTAGATAAAATCATATAACAAAGCTGTTATGAAATCAAAATAAATAAAATATGATACATCAGCATGACATGTCATCCTTTGTTAGTCTCATTTAACAATAGGGACTAATTTTGCGAACAGAAAATTTTAGGGGCACCATTATTCAAGAAAAGTTTTAGGGTGACCAAAAAAGTGAAAGTCAAGATATTTATAAAGATTAAAAACATATTTAATTCAAAATAAAATAAGTTTTAAATATTTATATGGAAGAATAAAAAATATATTAAATATAACTCCCAAAGTCATGCATATGAATTATCAAGAACATCACCTATCATAATTGTTTTTGGTGAATACAACACCTATCAACTGCTTCCATGATTGTTAAAAAAAATCAAATTTTAAATATTAATAAATCATACACAATTAATTTTTCATTGCTCTCATATATTAAATATGTCCATTTGAGTTATACATTATACATACCAATCACTAAGACTATCACCAACAAATCAACTACATGTGTAACACCACTAATACATTTCTAAAATAATCATTCACAAGTCTTCATGTATTAAACGACTCTCTTAAAGTCATGTATGTCATGTAATACTTTTTCAAAAAATGTATGTCATGTGATAATAAATAATATATATTATATAATAAATAGTAAAATTTAACCCTTATTATATTTATGCATATACTCCATCCGGTCCTTATTATAATGAACACTTTAGAGAAAAAATTTGGTCATTTTTATAAGAAATTTTGATCAATTTTCAAATATTTTAAATGTTCAATTTCACTTATGCTTTTTTTTTTGGTAAAGATGCTCTTATTTATTATGAGAAAGAATTTAAAAATAAGTAAGTTAGTTGAAAAAAGAGTAATTAAATAAGTGTATACATGACATAAATTTATATTTATAAGAGTATTAAATGAAATAACTATGTTAATTGTGCTTCCTTGTTCTGTGTGATTTTTTCAAAATGTTACTTATATAAAGGACCGGAGGGAATATTATATATCAAATAACTATTTTTGTTTTAATAATCAAATAAAATATTATAAGATCCCATTATTTGTTAGACAAATTATAAATCTAAATAGTCATCAATTTGAACTTAGATGAGGAACCTATAAACATTAATTATTTATCTCATCTATATTTTATTTTTTTACTTAAATATTTTTCTCTTCATGTATTCGTTTGTAAGGTCATGTTTTTCTCTCTTTATTCATCTTTTTGAACACAAATAAAAGGCACTAGTGCAAACTCACATTAAATGGCTAATGTACGAACAAAAATCAATTTTCTCAAACTACTTACTTATATTATATATATAAAAAAATTGACTCTTAATAATTATACACATGCGTGGGCTTAGACCGATCTATTGTACAAAAAAAATAAATTATATATATGTTACATAAGTGTAATTCAAATGGTAGCTACCATATATATTATTAGAGTGTCAGGATTCGAATCCTGGATTCCATGTTTCTCCACATTTAAATGTATAAATCCAGTCACTGGGCTACTTGACAAAAAAAAAAATTATACATATGCAATACTAAAAAAAAATCATGGACCATGGCCAGTCACCCATGCTCAAGGTAACCACCCTCTGCAGTGATGCCTTCCTTCTGTAATGGTGGGAGTTTTTACTTACTTTGCAAAACAACTCCATTGCGAAAACGATGGCGAGATGTGTTCCGTTGTCTCTTATTGCGTAAGAAGATAATGAAACAAATCATTATTACTCCGTTTGCACCCACTTTGCTTCCTCTATTAAAACCATACCAACCCATTTGGTTGCTCATATAAGGAGGGTTTAAATTTTTTATATCGCCAAGCAACAATTTATCAAGCTCTTCGGTTGGGCTCTTACCACAGATATTTTGTCGAGGTCGTATTCAACAGCAGAACCAAACTTGAATGCAATGCGGATGTCGAAAAATAAAGATTAGTTTTGATAATAAGTTGGAGTGAATTGATTAGAGAGAGAACAATAATAGGGTAACAAGGCTGCGTAACAACACAATGATCATGGATAAATTTGTTTCAAAAAGTTAATTTAAGCTGTGGTTTTTATATATTTATATAACTAGTTCTAGTGCCCGTGCTAACGCACGGGAAACACCGCCTTTTAGTAATTTCGTACACAATTATCAATTTGCAAATGCTATATAAATTTGTGATAAATTAAATGGCAAAATATTGTTTCTTAGCTTCACCTCTCAATTTAGATAAAATATTTCTTGCTTACCATTAAGACTTACCGAAAGCATATAGTACAAATTACTAACTAAATCCGATCAAATGGTAAAATATTGTTTCTTAACAAAAACAATATATATATATATATATATATATATATATATATATATATATATATATATATATATATATATATATATATATATATATATATATATATATATATATATATATATAAACATAACTCTTCTGGGATGCCCCGTGTTTTTTCTAAATATAAAACTTGAAACTTAATTATCATAAAATTAGATAATATCATCCCTCTATACTATTTAACAAAGTTGATATATGCACAAACATAATCCTTCCGGGACGCATCCCGTGTTTTTTCTAAATATAAAATTTGGAACTTAATTATACTAAAGTTACATAAACGATGTGTATTTTGAATTTTTATTCTATCAAGTGAAATTAACAATAATATTATCTACGAAGACTATTATTTTGGCTTGGTGTTTCCATGCCAATTATATTCAATTGGCTTATAATAACAGCCAACAAACGAATTGCTAATATATGAAGTTAAAAATTTGGTATATCGTTTCTACTTTAGCACCATTGGTGATCTTACTATCTTAATAAAATTATTTTTATGTTGCATTCCAGCACAGACTAATTTTTTAAGCAAGGCCATTTGGTGTTGAGTCCAAATAGTTTATAAACATTTGAATAAACTATTGCATAAAAGAAAACATATACATACTTCAATCCACTATTGATAAATTCTCATTACATATCAATCAAGTCAAATATTAGACAAAAGAAATAAGGAAAATAATATTGCAAAGTACTTTGAGGGATCAATTCCATTAGCACCATGACCCCTTTTGATATTCCTTGCAAAGCTTAATATCTTGTGTTTCCATCACACAATTGCAAACAGCTCTCCTTCAGAACCCCCTCTCTCTCCCGGTTTTATGAACCATCTTGATAGTGTAATTCATATGCTATATGATGCTTTTTCTGCATAACATTAAAAAAGAATTATATATTAACTAAACTTTAAAAATTCTCGGGTTTTCAAAAACCATAAAGCCCAAATATTGATTCTCTAACACTACTATAGTCCATACTCTATAAGATTGAATAAGATTTTACTTATAAAAACAGAAGACCTGATACTTGGTTTTATACTGTTGTGTAAAAAAAATATGCAATTATAGCAATTGATACAAATGGGAACCTACTATTACATAATCGAATCAATATGCAGAATTTAATCCCTAAACCCACAACACTACAAATGGAGAATAAAACCAAAAATTCATGGCACCAAAGGGTCAATGTTTTGTTCAATGTTCAAATGTAGATCTATAACACTACAAACTATATGTAAATTAACTTTTCAGAGGGTTGCATAAATTGGGGTTGGGTTTTTCTTGTTCGCGGCGGAGGGAGAGATGCTTGCCAGATTTGGCTGGCGTTCGTGTTTGACTATTGAGGGCAGCTGTACGCGTGTTTCCCTCCCTTCCTCAAATAAGTGTTTGTTTTTGTTTGGAAACAAAATGGGCCTTTGCTTTCTTCCCTTTGTTACCAACACTAAGATCCAAGGATAACAAAATAAGAGGGAAATTCAAACATTTGAATTTTAATTCCAACTTAAGCAACCAAGTTGGACCACTAAGATTAAAATCGGTAAAAATTTAGTATTTCAATTGGCAAAGACAAAAGTCACTCTTTTATTTTCTTCAAAAGTTTGAATTTGCATCCAACTCATGCATCCAACTAATGCATCCAACATGGCAAGGAAACTAAAAATGGAATGGAAATAATATTATAAAACGATGATTTGGCACTTAAGATTTATTTGTACAACTTAGAATCACACAATGCATTAACAAAATTAAGGGAAAACAAAAACAATCGAAAACAACTAATGCATTAATAAATTTTCTCATCCATTGCATTGCTATAAGATCCTCCTCCCTCTTCTTTTATCAAATAACCTATGTTTAGCTCAACTTCATACATCATATAGTCTGCAAATACAATTGGTTGCCATAATTAGAAGATTATAATTTGACATGAGAATTGAGAAGAAAGTAAGAAATACGATTTGACTATAATACGATAAAAGACACTATTTCAACACATTTAGCACACATTGTGTTGCAATCCAAATTTGAAACTATAGTGTGATCAAGAACCAAGCATATAAAAATTGTCAGATATTTAGTACAGTTAATTTCAAATTGCCAAATACTTCTCTATTGAAAAACATTTTCTTATTGAAGTTTGCTATACCTTCCCAGGTTGCACTGATAGCTTATGCATCCCCATCATGTGCATATTGAATGAATTAGTTGGGCAAAATACATGTGTGAAATATTTCAATCTTAATACTTCTCTTGAGCAACTTAAATGGCAGATCCATATCTTCTTCATCTTGGTACGTGGGGGATGATCTCTTAGTAACACTTTCAGTTGGTGATTTCTCATCACCACTCAAAACAGCTTCACCAAACTTTGGCATCAAATACTAAAAAGTAAAACTCTTAATAATCAATATGAGTAGTAACACTAAACTGTAGAATTTGGTTTCAAGTAAGTAAATTTTTATTTTGCATAAAAAACTGAAAATGTACCTCTTTAATAACTGCAGAATGCTCACCAACTTTGTCTTTCAGCTTTTGAATTGGGGAAGAGAGACAAACAATATCGTATACAAAAAAGAGAGAACAGATTTGTGAGATTAAAGATATTTAGAGAATAGTCATAGATAATGCAAAAAGTGATCATCTGACTTTAACAGAAAAAAGTGAGATTAAAGTTATTTAGAGAACAGTTTAAATGAATAAGATAAGTGTTCATGTGAGATTTTAGAAACCAGTTTTGTGAAAACATGTTCAATAATAGATAAGACAAAATTGAAAAAGGTAAAAACTTTGTTAGAACATGTGAAAGGACATCAGAAGATCCTGCCAGCATAGGTTGTTTGCCTTTGTCCATGAAGGAACTCAATGAAGCATTTTCCTAATCTATTATACTTGCATTGCATCTCTAATAGTGTTTGTTGGTTTTGCTTAAGAAATGAGAGTTTGAAATTTGAAATTGAGAATTGGTTTTTGAAAGTGGCTGAATGTGTATTTCATATCCATTATATGCATAATTGTTTTTGTCCAACACAGATGATAATTTGTCCTATGGTTAAAATTTTGTTTCTGTTTGACTCCTTTTTTTGGTCTGATGTCACGGTCAGATTTTGGTTGTTTTGCACATGAGTGAAAGTGACGGGTCCTTATTAGCTTCAGCCCTCCAAAAGGGAAATTCAAACATTTGAATTTTACTTCCAATTCAAGCAATCAAATTGGCAAAGACAAAAGTCGCTCTTTTATTTTCTTCAAAAGTTGATGGCTTTGTGGTAATTAATGCATTCAAGTAAAAACCATATTTTAAAAAATGAGATTATTTTGAAAAGTCCTAAACTACATCAACAAAGCCTTTCTTTTATAGACTAATAATCATTTAGTTCTAATGAGATATACAACTATACAATGTAACACATTAAAAAACTCTAATTAAAACCTTAAATCAAAATAATGCATAGTAAATAAGCTTACCTAATATACTGATCATGAGGCATGTAAAGTTCATTGAGAGGATTGAAGTAGCCAAATGGTATACAAAAGCAAAAGAAAAATTGAAGTTAGAGTTTGGAAGAGAAAAAACAAAAAGAGAATGCTAAGAAAGCTAATAGACCTAGTTTATCCTCATTAACCATGTCATTATCTTTTTGTTTGCTACTTCATTGTCATTGCTAACTTATCAGAAGAATGTCATTATATTTTTGTTTGCTATTTCCCTGTCATTGCTAACTTGTTAGAAGAAAGTATCGGAGAATGTTAAGTAAATTGTACAACAATAAGAAATAACACTTACATAGCTGAATAACACTTTTCCATTGGTATGAAGATGCCTCAGACATGGTAAGCAAAAGTCTGAAGCTATTCCCTTGTAAGAACCACGTGTAGCTTCTGCCGAAATAAGGATTAGAAAATTGAGGATTAAAAGAAAGAAACTCAAATTAATTTTTACCAGAAAAGAAGTCACAAACAAAAACACAGACTTGCAGCAACATAATATATACTACATATTGCTCAACTCATCTAAAAATATACATGTGCATAGATGACAATTTTTCATCAATGAAGAATTGAACAAAAGCCTTGAAATAGCAATTTGTCTTTAAAACTGAAAACGAAAAAGAATCAAAGAAAAATTTAATTGCAAAGAGAAACTACCTAGAAAAGAAATTTTCACCTAGCTTCCTTCCAATTTTTTCCTGTTGTGGATGAACAAAACAGAGAGAAAGAGAACAATAACTGAGAAAAAAAAAAATAGAAATCAAGCGAGAATAAAAGCAAGAAAGTGAATATTATTTTCTATCTCTCTCACCTGATTGTGTTGCGATTCCTCCGATAGGGTTTGAGGAATGAAAATTTTACCTCCTCGTTAGAGTATCTGCAAAACCACATAGAAAGAAAGATTAGAAAAATAGGGATTAAAAACAGGTTGAAGCAAATTAAGGATTTCGAAAAGAAATTGAAGAAAGAAGAAGGAACGGTGAGATTAGTATCTGAGTTTTTGTTTCAGGCGAGAGGATCGTTGTCGGCGGTTGTTTGCGGAGAGGAAGAAAGAAGAAGGAATGGTGAGATGATAACGGTGAGATGGTGAGGATGGGACGGTGGTGAGATGGTGATTTTTGTGTGAAATGGTGGTGGTGAAGGGAGGATGAGATATGGAGAGGAAGGAGAAAGAACACGTTAATGTTGTTCTGCTGCATATAGTGGACTCTTTTGTGCTTGACTTGGGCTTGGGCCTAATTTATTTTTTGTTGGTTTGTGGAAAGAGGGGGAAATTTGAATTTTGAATTTTCTTCCATGTCAATCAACCAAGTTGGCACCAAAGCTAACTATGGCAAAGAAATAATATTTTTTAATGATGATTTGGCAACAATGTGGTTAGAGGTGGACAAATAAGCAAACTTGCCCAAACATGAGTTTGGGTTTGTATATTATTAAGATTAAGATTAAGATTAAGATTAAGATGAGTTTTTTATTTGTTCTATTTTTTTGTTATGCATCTAGTTTATTACTAAACTCGTACGTTGTACTGTTTGACTTTTTCAAAAGTAACGGCGGTATTGCATTTTTGGGTGAATCTTTACTTTTATGCGGTAGTGGGAGCTCTTTGAATTATCAAACATGTACGATATCATATAAAAATTTACGTTTACTTTTATATTAAAATAAAATAGTTGTGCAAAGTTAGTTACGAACTTACGATGATGCACGCTCATTGTTACATTTAGTGAGAGGTAAAAAATGGGTCTTTCCGCAAAAAAATGAGATTAACTATTGGGAATAAATCATTTGTATCTTTTTTTAGTAGTCTATAACTATAAATTATACCTTTAAGATAGATAAGTAAGGTGGATGAGGTTCTAACTCCAACCTCTGCATATAAAATGTGGTCGCTTACCATCTGAACTAAACTCAATGCGACATTTGTATCCTTTTTATTTGGGAGTAAACATGAGAGTTTGTATCCTTTGTAGCATTTGGGAGTAAACACAATGTAAAGATAAGTAGTAAAAAAATTATGGCTTAAATATGATTTTGGTCCCTACAAATTTGTTTCATTTTGATTTTGGTCCTTGTAAAAAATAAAATTTGATTTTAGTCCCTGTAAAATCTCAAAACTTTTAAAATGGTCCTGGAACAAATTTTTTGGTGACATATCAAATTTATGATGATTTGCCAGATGTTAATTGCTTGTTTTTTTTATAGAAACTTTGAAGTATATTTAAAAATATATTTTTGAGCCATATAGGAAATTTTCATGTAACCCGTGTATAATATAAGTGTGTATGATTCAATTTCAAGAGATAATAATGTTGATGATTATTCAAAAATTAGTATAAGTTCAAATAAGATAGGACACTTAAGTATAACCTCTCTAGTGGTTGCACAAAATAATTTGCAGCTATCATTTATACTACATTAATTAGTCTTTGTTTATATTCCTTTTGTTAGAAGCATTGTATTGTAACCTATACAGCTTCAACGAGAATCAATAATTAAACCACCATCAGAAGGCGCTGCGCTGTCACCGACATTGTCAGTTTCTAGTTTCACCACCTCACCCTCTTCTTTCTCAACTTTCAATCTCTGCTTGAGAACAGTAATAAGAGTTATAATTAGAAATACAGTTTATGCAGAATAAAAAATAATGGAAACTGATAAATCAATAGAGATCAACAACCAAAAACATGTGATTTAAGGCAACACAAATTTTACAAACGTATATCAAGTATAAATACTACCTTTGATTTACTTGCAAACATATTTTCATACAGTTTAGCATCTTTTTTGTCACTGTTAGCTTGAAGTTGCTTCAATTTCATCTTCAGTACCTTTACCTCCCTGGAAAGTAAAAAACAACATTGTCGTAATGATAAGCTTTTAATCCAGAAATAAATTTCTCTGAAGAATCAAATCAAAGTATCAACCATTTCAAGTACCTGTTCTGTGGATCCACCTCAAGAGCTTTCTTGATGTCTACACCTGCCAAGAGAAAGTCTTCGGTCTCTACGTATGCTTGCGCTCTTCTATACAAAGCTTTCACATTGTGAAACTCAACATCAAGCACCTGATGAAAAGAGTAAGAAGTTAGATATGGAAGCTACACTTAACGTGAGCCAAAAGGAATAAAAAATGTGATATGATGGCTACTCTTTAGCAAACATCGGTTGGATAATAGATGTCTAAAATATAACGATTATACATTTCCATTATTCAACTAAAAGTTAAGAATACATGGTGAAATTGTTTTCAGAATTATAACATGCATAAATAAATGTATTTAGCAAACATTAGTGAAAAAATATCGGTTAGTAATGGAAAGAACAATTTCAACACAATCGGTGTTAAAACCCTCCTCAACCAGTATGTTTACGGTCATTTATGCACCATCAGTTCATGAAACAGGACTGTAATAGATACCCTATTACAGGTGGATCTGTGCGAGGAGAAATAAAGAAAAAGGTAGTGGATGAAAACCCCAACCAGCGCGAGGAAAAAGGAATATGAAAAGGACATTTTCTTGTAACTCCGTCAATGTGGCACTGGCAGCAGGGGGAGGGGAAGAGTGAGGTGTGAAATGTGGAAAGTCAAAGAGTGTGTGAGGAAAAGCAAGCAAGAATTCAGTGGGAAGAGTAAGGCTTGGGTGGAAGCCGGCCCCTCCACGAGCTAGCCTACTTACCCAAATGCTTCATTTTTGTTTCTTATTTTAGCTTCTGTAGTGTCTGGGTTAATCTGCAATATCTGAAAGGGTTTCTATCAGACTATTGCATACACAATAATTTCTTCAAGTAACTCAATTCACGAGTCATCTCATGTCTAAGAGAACTTGTTTTTGAAACTAAAAACTGGGACTCTCATGGGCAAGGTTGTCAAACTCAGTCTATGCAAACTCGTGGAATCTTCAGAGACTCGACTAGTAAATACGTAATTTAAGACTTTGCATAATACTGATGTGATGCCTGAATTCGTTTATGCTGGAATCTGTGAGATGGAAACAAAAGACATGGTATTTTGCAAATAGGTACACATTGGGATTTTTTTATAGGCAAAAATATTAGTCACTAAGTGGTTATGTTAGTTTCCAAAGTTCGAACCCTGGACCTCCTTTTTAATGCTGCTTCGGTGCACTGGAGCCTTACTAATCAGCTTTTGCAATTTGGGTTTTTAAAAGACAATGAATCAATATTATATTAAGCATGTTAGGAGGAAATGACCATTATGCTATAGACTCGTACAATAGTTCTCAAACTTGTGATTCTATGTGAGTCTACTTGAATTTAAAAATTAAAATAAAAAAAAAAAATTTAAGTCGTTAACTCAACTTTGATACGCCGAGTCACAAACTAGTGCGATTCTATGTGTTAACTCCAAAGTATGACAACCATTCTCATGAAAACTACTTTGTTTTCCTTTACCTCCCAACTAGTTTTTCCTAATGCATATAAGTGGTCAATGGTCATCAATTCTCTCACCCACATTTGTCTCTCCAATGAGCCAATCAACAAAGATCACACAATGCACTCAAATCTTATGAATGACTCAATTGGCTGTTACCTGAGTACATAGTTTGATTGCTCCTGGAAATTCATTCAGTTTAAGGCAACAAGCTGCACCGTTCAACCAACATGAAATTCTCAACGATTTAGCTAGCTTTTGCTCATCATCCCCAAAGGATCCATCTTCAATAACAAAATCAGCAGCCTGAGAGAATATTAGCTATCATTGATTTGGACCAAAGTTACGAACTAAAAAACTATTAATGGAACTTAAAAAATCAAAGCCACTGCAAATAAATGGTTCACCTTATCATACTTCTTCGCTGCTTGCTGATATTTGCCACTTTTAAATAATAAATTCCCTTCTTCTTTCTTCCTCCCAGCCACCTCAATTTTCTCATTATTATTTAACTCCCATGGTGCTTTCTCCTTTGAATGTGTATCAAATAAAAGTTAATACTATTGAAACCAATAATGTAGACAGACACGTGTATGTGCATAAATGATTAACCATACAGCACAAAGAAACCAAAGTATACTGCAAGTAACTTTGTTTTCTCCATGCTAGTAAATGATGTAAATTTGAGTAAAGCAGCATTTTGATGTAATGGTTGAGCAATTTAGTTCCTCCAATTTACTATATAGCATATTAGTCCCTTAAATTAAATAATATCAACCAATTTAGTCATTCAGTCAAAATATCTCTTCAATTAACATCCATGGAAGTTAATGAAAGACTTGCATATTGACTTTATATTCTTTGAAGCGCTGAGGCAGAGGATTTCTCTCTTTTTACCTTAATAAAATCCATCATTTCAATGTCATAGACAACTTTTGAGCCTGGTGGCACGATAGCCAGTTCTTGTCTCACTTCAACATTTCCAAATGCATAATCAGGATGTATACTAATTATGGCCCTCTCACCCTTCTTCATTGTTGCCACTGCTCGGTCTAGACCAGTAATAACTTGTTCTACAGATAGCAAAATAAAAATACTAGTATCATAACGTCCTCAAAGCCATAAACAGTTGATTACAAGTGGTAATAAAAGCATGCAAAAGAGTGTGGTTAAGATATGATAAGAATAAACTCACCCTCATCAGTTACAAATTTCAAGGGTTGTGTTTCACCGATTCCTCTTTTCTCAAATACAGTGCCATCTTCTAGCATGGCTGTGTAGCTGACTGCCATGTCAATTTTAACAAAATCAATTAGTAAAATGAGGCCCTTTCTTCCTTTCCTTATTTTACTTTCTTTGTGCAATAAATAACACCATACCTGTAGTACCTTCTTAGTTTGAAAAGAACAACAAAGTTTATGCACCTACAGGCTACAATAGGACTTGTTTTTCCTAGAAAACCATTCTAGAATAATGCTATGTATGAGTTAAGTGTGTAACTTTAATTGTCCGTTAACTTCTACAATAACCATTGCATTGTCTTTTCTATGTGTGCATAATTATGCTTTAAAGGCCTTTTCAACAAAAGTAATAACACATGAACATTGAAGGAGGCACAATAAGTCGAAAATTGAAAAATACAAGTCACGTCAACAAGGGTTTGAAAATATCCAATAGTCCTTTAGTCAAAGAATATATTATGAATTTTTTGTTGAGTTGCATGCCTACAATAGTTATAATTCTGGATCCATTCTGATTTAAATCAAGTGTGGATCATTATCTTACCAGTAACATTTGCACCCTCGTTGGCTGTGAAAGTACCCTCCCCTTCTTTCAAAATCTTCTTAATCACCGTTGAGTCACCAATTACATTTATGACAGGTTTGAAGGACACCAATTCAATATTAACATGCAGCACTGAGTCTGGTGGAACTGAATTGAACCCGCTGCCAGCTTCTCTCCCCTTCTCCCCAAAGGCATCTACATCCACCATATGAAAAAATTCCAGACTAATTATTTGAGATATTGGACTGCAAGATTCATGAATCTTAGGAAGAAAAGTGAAATTTCAACAAAAGTTACTTCAAAAGCATGCTTAACCTTAAACTTGGTTTCACGATTGATGCACAAATGCTAAAACGTGAAATTCTATATTGCAATCAACACGACAAATTATGGCACAGAGATTAAAGCACCAAGATAAAAGAAACCAACTAGAAGAAAGCAGAAAATTTCAGTGGACTACAATTATGGCTACCACATTTCATTTCAATCAAGTCATGCTTTGCACTGAGAAGTGAGAACAAAGTTTCATGCCTCTTAGCAGAATGAGGGAATATTTGGACATATAATAAACCTTTCATTTGGTTGCCAGAAGGTACAAAAACCAGATACTATAGGTGGAGCAGAACAACAAAAGACTTACACTGAGGTTGAACAATTAATTCAGCCTTCTCTCCTCTTGTCATAGTCATGATCACTTTCGGCAATTTAAGAAGAAAATGACCTTCAACCAGTAAAACAATTGGCCACAAAGACTGAGATGAAAAACAAAATTATATTCTGTTCAGTGAAATAAAATAGGAGCATAACTCAACAATATTACCATCCTTCAAGTAGAATTCAACTCCTCCTTCCGGTGTTTCTGCAACAACAGTGCCATCTACTAGTGACACCTGATACTTCACTATAAAAAGAACCAAAAGGACTAATAAGCTAACACAATCTTCAATTTTAAAATAAGCCAAACAAAGAGATAATAAAACAACATAAGACATGGTTAAAATGGAGAATATAATAACTCTCAACTTGTTGACATGTGGGAAGCAAAAGAATTATGTATAAGCAGCTGTTAGAATACCAAGGACTTCGTCAAGATCACCAGGCCGATCATTCCCTTTCCCCTTCTCCATAATTTTCTTGATAATTCCGCCATCTTTGCAAACATCCACCACCGTAATCCACGAAACGAGTTCCACCTCAAACTGCGCAACTGAGTTGGAGTCTTGTGGAATGCCTTCAGACTCAACAGCAGGTAATGTGAACAATGCCACCTCTCCTTTCTTCATGGTGACAATACCATCATCCAATCCAGCATACACTTCACCTGTCAATCCCATCAACAAATAAACAAATCAAAATAACACCCACATTTACATTACGAGTTTATCTCCTCAAACACAAGCAGTTCATCAAAGAGGGTAAAATAAAGTAATCCCGATCAATGATGAACAAATAAATCATGGTTGAAGTTCTAACATAAATTCCATGCTTGTATATTTAACATCAACTATCAATTTATTCATCAACCATTGAGATTACTTCTTTACTTTCGGTGTTTCCTGACTCAATTTCCACCGATAAAATGAACATTAGACAAGACATAATGGAATTTTTTGAAAATGCATTTTATAAATAGATTGAACATTTTTAAAAATTCTGAAAAATTTCAAAACAATGTTTCCAATGTTTCCGGAATTGAATATTCTCTCTTAACTTCCATCTTCTCTCTATCACAACTAAAAAGGAAAATCTATAATTAAACGCCATTCCAGTCACTAACGTACAAAGTAAAACTTGAATATGTTGTTAGGAAGTAAACAAATCCTTTTTATGGGAGGTTACCATATTACAGGTACGAAGTTTCCACTGCCATTTAATCTCCGTCAGAGAATCTGTTGGGAACACAAGGTGGTCTCTCTCTCTCCCCCTCCCAACCAACTTTTCTCCATTCGCAAGAATCAGAGATTGAATCAGTGGCCTCTTACTTAAAGGGTCCAATCCCTTACCATTTGGACCAATCCACTATTTGTGAAGTAAACAGACCCTTATCATATCATCTAAAGTGAATAACTAAAGTTAAAGTAGCTAAATCCAAAAATTACATAGTACAATTAAAACAACAATCTTTGAATCACATTTGAAATTTAAATGACACCCACATAAATCCAAATTACACCCATATAAAATTTATAACAAAAGAAAATTATTTGTTTCTTTTAACTCACCTTGGCCAAGTGTAAATGTGACAGGACAATCAGAATCCCTGGTAGAACCCAACTTGGTTCCATCAAGCAAAGTTCCAACATAATGAACTACATTTGCAAAAAAGATCATTACAAGATTGAAGATTTTAGCATAAAGATAGATAAAGATGAGTATGAGTAACTAACTAACTAACTAACTAACCGGTAACTTGATCGTTGAAATTGGGGGTTTCCCAACCGTGACCGCGTTTGAGAAGCTTCTTTTTGATTGGGGAGTTGGAATTGAGTTGTCTTTCTTCGCCGAGCTTTTGAGGCGGTGCTGATTCGATGACCTCGCCTGGTTCTTCATCGAGTTCATCTTCTTCAATTTCCGATAACACTGCCATTGTTAGTTACAATTTCTGTGTGTTCGTTGTAGAAATGTGAAGAGAATAGTGATTAGGTGGAGTGGAGTCGCTACTCAATGATTTAATTCTGGAATACTACTTTCTGTGTCTTTAACATTAGAGTGTGTGCAATATTCTATATTCTAAATTCTAAATTATTCTGTCGATCCCCGCAACTGCGATCGGAGGTGCTGAAACCACCTAATGCATACTAGAATTGATTCTCGAACTAGATTCAATTGGTAGTGAAAACAAAAAAAATTCTAAATTATTCATATTCATTCATAAATTCATAAATAAATGGAAAATGCAAGGAAAATGTTACTATATTATTAAGCAAGAAATATTTTGCAAGAAAGAGAAGAATTTCAAATACTAATATTTGACTATTTACCGCACTTATAAATTATACTCCTTACTTGGGGTGATCGTATCCGAACCAATCCAAAAGTAAAACCGCAAATCGAACCAAACCAAACCGAAAACCGCAAAAACCGCATTTGGTTTGGATGTATTTGGATGACTTTCTTACTGAACCGCAAACCGCAAAACCGCAAACCGCAAAAACCGCAAAAACCGCGAATAACCGCAAAAACCGCATTAAGTTACTATTATATATTTATATTCCAATATCGTAAAAGAAAATATATTTATATTCCAATATACATGCCCAATTACCAAGTCAGTCGACCAAATTAATCGAACTTCAAGTTGTTTTTATTTTTTGTACTGAAATTTTATTTTGGTGTTGTAATGTTATTTTAAATAAACAAATTTTATCGGTACCGTGATGTTATTTTGAAAATTCAATTTTTTTATATATTTAAAATTGTAAGTTACTATAATGTTATTTTGGATAAATAATTTTTGTTGGTACTACAATGTTATTTTGGAACTTCAATTTTTTATTTTTTTTTTATGCTTAAAATTGTTCGGTACAATCGTTATGTTTTAAACCGCACCAACCGAACCGATCCAAACCGCATTGGTTTGGTTTTGTTTGGTTTGGATGACTTTTTAAAAATCAACCGAACCAAACCGAACCGCATGCATTTTTTATCTCGCGGTTAGGATGACTTTTATGCTCAAAACCGAACCAAACCGCACCGCGATCACCCCTACTCCTTACATCCCAAAATAAACGAGATAGTTGACCATCTTCACGTTTGTCAACTTTAATAATTAATATTTTAAATTATTTATTATTAAAAATTATATATTTTGAAAATATTCATCGAGACAAATTAAACATATTGTATGTTAATATTTGCATGTACATATTAGTAGAAAAATATAGTCAAATGAGAATATCTGAATAGTAGACAAAGTAAAAAATAAGTCATTTATTTTGGGACGGAAGGAATAACTACTTTTATATATGTTAGTCAATTTTTTGATGGATCAAATTCCCTATTTTGATGTTTTTTTCGTGTAAATAATTCTTACTAAATAGCAATGCTCTAAAATACTAATAGCAATGTACTAAATAAAATCATTAAACCATCAAATTAGTCTGCTCTAAAATATATATATATGTATCAAATGTTTCTCAATATGGTCTTTATGTTGACAACAATTTTCTACACTGTTAAATACGTTGATGTGGAGTGTTATGTGTCATGTTGACAATAACATACTCCTTCTGGCCTTAATTATAAGTAAATTTTACTTTTTAGATGCATTGAATAACTAATGTATCTAGTTTAAAAAGTGGACTAGATACATTAGTTATTCAATGTATCTAAAAAATGACATTTGCTTATAATTAAGGCCGGAGGAAATACAATTTAAATGTCACAGAGTCAATTGTCAACTTAAAACAATAATTATTTGATAAGAAGTATGGATTAATTTAACAATAAGCTGAAAATGTCAAAAACTATTTTGATAGAAAATATATAATACAATGTAATACTAACTGAGCTAAGCTGATGAGATTGTTAAATGTGATTGTTAATTTTCACGAAAATAAAAATATAACATTATACCCAATATATATATAAGAAAAACTGGCTATAGCTTGTGACTTAAAGAGGTTCACCAATAATCTCTTTAAAATGGGTCATACTTTTTTTTAAAAAACTTGGTATCCGGTCTTAGGACCGACTAATCCAAGAGGATCAATCCCACCGCTCACTTGCGGGGGCCCTATTTAAACCCAAATTTTTTTTTGCTCTGTATGGACTTAGCTCATCGAAATTGGCACCAGGGGGAATCGAATCTGAGACCTTGAGATGCACATACTCCAAAGACTCAAGTCAACACCACTACACCAACCCCAAATGGGTTTAAAATGGGTCCATACTAAAGACTTCTGTATATATATATATATATATATATATATATTTTACTATTATCAAGTATAAGAATGTCATCATTTAAGAGATTTTTATAGAATTATAAATAGAGTTTAATTGTTGTGCACCTTAAAGTTTTTTGACATATACATCCAATGATGTATTGCCACATCATTTAATGAATGTGACATGTCATATGTTTTTAAACATAATATATGATGTGTTAATATATTATTTGACGCGTCTAACTTTACACAATATATAAAAATTAAATTCTTATAAATATTCTCATTATTCTTTGACGCAAAATATTCCCATTATTAAATTAAGAGATTATCGCACCTATAAATTATGCAACATAGTAGTATATTAATACAAGTATACATAAGAATAAACCCACTATATTTAGTATAGTGGTGACTGGTGAGGAATTTGGATAGTACACTATAAATTATGGGTTTGATTTACGGCTCATTATAAATAAAAAAAAGTATACATAAGCACATGTGACAAGCATGTCTTACAAATAAATAAATTTGACAAAAAAAATAAAACTACAACCAAAACTTATTGGGCGGTACATGTCGCTACTAAAAACCGGTATACTCCTCTCTGCATTAAAAGGATAAGATAAGAGTTCAATTTTGGGTCTTTTACCAAGCGTGTCAACCAGCGTTAAATTTTGACTAAAAATGTCACACAAGTTGAATACTATGTTCTTACAAGCAAGTTGTATTTACATGATATGCTGATTTATTCTTATCTAATTAATACAGTACCTAGTAACTAAGATAAGATTGCCATCATATTAGTAACCAACTAGTAAGCAAATAATTCCTTCAAAAAAAAAAAAACTAGTAAGCAAATAATTGTAGGGATTAATCCTCAAATTTTGAGACTTAAATATGTTGGTTTTCAAGTGTGGGTGATTAAGTCCAACATCAATTATGTATGCGAAGAATGTTGAATTTATAAAGGAGGTGCCCCATTAACTTGATGCTTTTAAATTTTGGGTCGAAATGTGATGTCTCTCTTTCTTGCAACTCTGAATTAAATATGAAACTTTAGTTAAGCTGTATTGTATTATCTCATCTAAAACATGTTTAGGAGTATGTTAGCTCAAATATCTACTATTACTCTTTCTTTTACATATACTTTTTCTTTTTTATGATATTTCTATAATCTACTTAATCTAATATACTACTACAATTAAATTGATCTAAAGTCAAATTCCACCTCAAATATAATCTGTGTTGGGTCTAGTATAGTATGTATTCTCCTGGCTGAGTACATTCTATTTACCTTATGTCAATTATAAATATTTCTAGCTTATCCAAATCCAATTTCTTTGTTGGGATAATTCAATGTGCTCTCACAGTTATCTAAACAGAATTTTCTGAACATTCTCCCAAGTTAGAACTAAAACAGAAAAACAAATACATCAATTTCCCTGCTTCGTGTATATTACACTTTACACATGCATAAAATATCTGCTTCTAGAGATATAAAACTTGTTTCATTATTGTTATTGTTGTAATATATATTTTCTCAGTTCTAAAATATAAGTAAAAATAAATAAAAAATAATCAACAAAAATTAATGTATTTATTATTTAGTCTAAATTTTACATCTAATATATTAATTTTTGTTGACCAATTTTTATTTATCCTTTAAAGCGGAGAGTATATACACATAAGCAAAAATAATAGAAGAAGATTATGATTTCAATTAACAATAATTAACAATATTTCTCTTTTGATAAATCATCATCAGCTAGAAATAAAAATACAAAAAAGACCAAATTTACAAATCTCATCACTACATAGAGAGCAACTAATTAATTATTCATCCAAAACACAAGATTCAAATAGAAAGAGATTATGATTCAATTAAATCCATCTCTTAATTTCTTACAAACAATATATGATAATAACTCAAACATTGCTTATACTAAAAATGGTTCAATTCACTTCAGCCTACAATTGGTATCACAATAGGTATGTCAGAATCACGCTGACTCGTCATAATTTTTCAAAAGCTACCCTCTGTAGCTTCTGCAAAATCACCGTGATCTCAAGCATACACTTAACGATTAAATTCAGAAAGCAACATTTCTATGTCTATTATGACCAACAGCATAACTCTTAGATCTAGGATAAGAATCAGCAACAAAACCAATTTTTCCTTCAACACTAGAATCAAAAGGCATATCTTCATCAATCTTAGCCATACTAACACTACTAGATTTAGGCAATCCTTTATTCAATTTCTGTTGCTGTTGCTGCTGTTGTTTAAGAACCAAATCCATATCAAGTCTAGTAACCAAAGTTCTAGCTGAAGCAGCTCTAACAAGTTCAGCAAAATCTTCATTACCTTCTAATGGTGATGATGTTGATCTTCTTGATGATGATGTTGATCTTCTTGATGTTGCTGCACTTTGACTTCTTGATAAAGATGAAAATTTTGAAGCAGCATCCATTGGATAACTACCACCATAACTTTGACCACAATTTGTTATGCTTCTTACATATGCATCTCTTGCTTTTCCTAATGCTCTTATTGGTGAAGACATGATCCTAATAAACATGTTTTGGCTTTGTCCCTTGTTCCTCATCATGATCAAAAAAGATGGTTTTAAAAAAAATGTTTTTTTTTTTTTGTTGAGAGAATTTGAATGTGAATATATGAAGTGGGTTTGAAACTTTGAAACTTTGAATTGTAGTTGTGAAAATGTGTTTGAGTTATGTGTATTTATATGATATGATATTGATGATGAAATGAAACTGTGAGCAAAGTAATGGGAAGACTTTGTCATAGCACACCGGATTTGGAGAAAGTTTAGGATTAAATTATTGTAGATAAGAATGAATTTTTTGTGAAACGTGTTCTAGTGTTCAACTATAATGAGTTTAGTACATGTTTGATTAATTTTATTTAATGAATTGTTTGTTAATTATTTAGTCTTATCTTAGGTGTTGAAAATTGAAAACGAGTGAAATTGGTGACATTTTATTTATTGAATAACAATAGGTGACTTGGAGTATAAACATGTTGAGAAGTTTGATTATTTTATTTTTGGAAAATATTTGGGTGTGGATAGATTGGCTACGTTAGAGTTTATAAAATTTAATTAATTGTTAACTCATCATAAAATTGTCTTCAAAAACTCATCATAAAATTTAATTAATAAGTTCTAAATAAACATGTGTCAAAAAAATTCTAAATTTTTTTGACGGTAAAAGGCTTATCTCATTTCATTCATAATAATATCATAAATACATATAGGAATATCAATAAAATTATGGAAACTAGCTAACGATGTAGCCGCCCCGGCAAGCCTATGAGCAACTTCATTTGTTTGTCTCTTGATGAACTTAACATGAGAGTTCACAATAGTAGAAGCTAAAATAGTTCTACAGTCACCTAAGATAGCTCCAAGATCAGAAAAATAGGTTATTTTGCTATAATGACTATCTACTATCCTTTTGCAATCCATCTCAAAGTCTATGTCGTGTAATTGTAGGTCCACCGCTCATTTTAAAGCTTGTAACAAACCAATGACTTCTCCAAACTCCACATCAAGAATAGGTTCTACCCATTGTGTTCTGGTGGCCACAAACCTTCCATGATCATCCGTTATACACATACCAATACCCACCTTGTTATGAGTAAGGGAAAAAGAAGCGTCTACATTGCACTTGTACCTTCCATGACTTGGCTTGACCCAAACCATCTGTTGCGGGTCTGTCTGAACAGTGTTGATTAGAGACTCATCAATATTCTAACCCTCAAATTTCTAAAACATATTGAAGGGTCTTAAAATATATCGAGAGACCTAAACATAATTTTTCACACCTATAACTGATTTTTTTAGTAAAAATAATAAATTGATTTTTATCATTTTTTAGATAATATTGGAAGAACTGTTGTTGTATTCTGACTTGTGAGTTATGCTACTTCTACTTATTGTTTGCTTGTTTTTTTCTTCCTTCATTTTTTGACTTGAATAATATTCAATTATAACGCTATTCACAAAAGGTTTTATAGTATTGATTAGGATGATTTTTATACCAAAATATCTTTTGGTGCATTCAAAAATCTACATGGATCACACATACATTATTTTATTTATATAAAGCTTACACGATAGACTATAATTATCAGCTCTTTTTCTCAATTAATAAAATAGTTTCAAAACTTTTACTTACTAATTTCCCATTCTTTATAGAAATACGAAAAGTAAAAATGAATTAGTCTAAGTGGTAATAATTTTGGTCTTCTAAAATATGCGGTAAGGTGTTTAATTCATAGCTCATGCGTATGAAGAAAATTCAGTTGGAAGGGGAGAATCTACCTTGTGTGTCCCACAAAATTCAGATGGAAGAGAAAAATTCACCTTATGTATCCCACAAATTTTCCGACGAAGATTAGATATCACTAGCAGTAGCTTCTCATTTGATACGGTGTACTTTTAGCAGCTTATACAAACAGCACGTTTCTGTGAAGAAAATTAAACGAATTATTAGGATATACACACTAAAAATATTTGGACTGAAGTGTGAAGGCTTCTAGAATAGAAGAATAGAAGGCTTTTACTTACCATGCATGTTGGCAACTAAAGAAAGACTGATTTGAATTTAGTTTGACGAATTTGTCACTCATGTTCCCTTTACCTACTGCTACTAGAATCACCTACTAGTATATTTGGACTGAAGTGTGAAGGCTTCTAGTACTTGTTAATGTATTCGATCTAGAACATCTCAAAATTTAAATTTGCTTTTTTATGTTTTCAATTTTTTTGAGTGATTCATTTTTCTATTTCAGTTAAACATGGTTCGAAAGTTTTTATGTTTTCACAAATTTTGAAAGAGAAAATATGAAATATGCCTCAAACTTCACCCAAACTTTGTCGTAGATGAAATTTAACAATGCATATTAGCTCTACTTATTTTAAACCATCAATTTTATTTTATTTTTTGGATAAAATTAAAAGTTCGCAAGAAAAATTACAAAAGTTTTTTTTTCTATGCTCAACACGTTTACTTAAGTTCACAAAAAAAATTGTTTGAAAAAATTAATTAAATATATTATAAAAGACCAGAATAAATAGAAAGAGAAGAGAGACGTAGGATAGAAGATGAGTGAGTGATAGGGAGGAGAGAGACGTAGAGTTATATGTAAAAATTATACGGAGAAGATGCACCATCATATTAATATATTATTATAGATTAAAGATCAATTTATAGGTAAATATTTTTTGTCCATCATAGATTATTTGTTGTAGGGTCTTGCTAACATGTGTGTCCTAAGGACACATGATAAAGATCTCAAAAGTAGAATAGTTACATTGAAAAATACAATAAATTGACTTTTGAAAAGTTGAATGCACTAGAATAATACATTTATATTAAGTTTCTTATCATGTGCCATTATGGCACATTTTAGCATTTTCCTTTGTTGTATTTGTCTATATTAAAATTTGTCTTTATTTAATTAAGATATTGGTGAAAAGGCGGAAAAAATGGGGGTTGGTAAGTAATACTATCCTAGGCAGGGCCGGTCCCGACAATTTGGAGGCCCGGCTCCGAATATTAAGAATAGAAGCCTTAATAAAAAAAATGCAAAAAAATTAGAAAGAATAATTTTTATTTAAATTGTAAATAACATTAATGACATAAAATATTGTCATCCTTATAACTAACATACAAAATATTCATATTTTAATTAATCACAACAAAATATATTTTAACTACGTAAACGCAACACTTAACTTCTATAGCGGTTTTTGAAGTAAATTCATCGAAACAAATCTTCATATTGTATTTTTTTTTTGTTCACTTTATGTTTTTTCCGGAAGCTTAGTCATTTTAGTTAGGCCTTTGAAATTATTTTTTAACAAGGACAGGTTAAAAAAAATATTGAGTTCTTATTTTATTTTTGTGGATCAATTTTTTTCATATTTTTGCATAGATCTACTACCATATAAATTTTTGTTGAGACCCCAATAAAATTGAGGCCCGGCTACGTAGCACACCCTGCACATGCTAATAGCCGGCCCTGATCCTAGGACAAATAGTTTAAGAAATTCAAATTTTATTTTTTGTGGGAAACAATTACTAATCAGACTTTACTTATCTTACAACATTAATTATATGTTATTTGGGAAATTTTAAAAATTCATGTCTAATGACCTGTTGTTTCAAACAAAACCAATTCAGGTCATCCTCAAGTTGAAGTGAAGTACGGAGTTTCAAAAATCTGAAATCCAAATGAGTTGTTAGGATAATATATGGTTTTTTAAAGGGTCATGTTAAACAGTATCACCAGACACTAGTTAAGTATGCTAAAAAAAAAAAAAAAGAACAAAATTAATTATGAGAGATAATAATTTTTTACATCTTTAAGGTATTGAATCCAAAATAAAATTTTCATTTTGATATCCTTAACCAGTGTCCGGGGGCACTGCTTAACATTTTCCTTTTTTTAATGGGAGTTACTTTTATTGTCCTACTGGTTACTCAAACACTGTCCGCGACTTAAGTAGCGGATGACTTTTTCCCCAAAATTTCTGATTTTTACACATCCGCTAGTAGCGGATATGTAAAAATAGGGCGCGCGAGTAACTAATATGGTGGCAAAAGTAGTTTTTTTTTTTAATAAATGCAACTTGAGACCGAGGGAGTAATGAAAAAAGACCAAGTATAACTACTTTCTTTAAGAATGATATTTATTCTGGCACCGGTACATAAATTCAGGGGACATTTATATTTTGTAGTTTCGTTTGACAAATTCTCTTTAAGCATTTAATTGAAAAAAAAATCTCAAACATATTCAAACAACACATATTAATAATCACTTTTCAACAAATTGAAAATATTATGAACATTCGACTTTTATGCGTACGTAGCTATGAGGAAAAACTCTAACCGATGTCGAAATAAAAATTGATTATTACAAGACAATTCAAAATTAAGGGTGTGACTGGATTGCGTCCAACCAAACCAATAATAAGTCAATTGTTGCACAAATTATTTTTGCATAATGTTTTCAAAATAAATAAATATAAAATTAAAGTCCATCATAAGTTTCAATTGAAACCGTTAAATAAATTGAGAAGTGAAAGTCCTACTCTCCTGAGAAGAAAGACCATTCAAAAATGTACCAAAAAAAAAAAAAAAAGAAAGACCATTCAATTATATGAACATGTCCTCTCCTTTTCAGTTTACCTCATTCAATTATATATATAACCCAAGTCATATTCATAGTGTAATTTCAGGAATGACTAAACATTTTAATTTTTGAAAACCAGAAATGAAGGATCATTGAATCGATAATGTTTGCATTTGACTGAGCTAGGTTGACTTTAGGTAAATAGTAGATTAACAGCAAAAAAAATCAAAACATGAATGTGACTATGTGAGTGATTTGTTCCAAATTTCGAACATCATGTATGAAATTTAGATTCATTCTTGTATGATTGACAGTATTACGGAATCAACACAAATTTGTGACTATCAGCATAAAAAAAAAATTGTTTTTTTTTTCCTTCTTAATGAACAAGTTTACCTCACTAGAGATAATCCCAAGCAAAAGCCTCTCAACCGCCTTACTAATTTTGCCCAACAACCCTAATGTTTGCCTTTTGCATTGTAAAACATAAAATACATAATTGCATATTTAGTCATTTATGTTTATTTTAGGTTTTAATTTGGTTTTTATGTTTACAAAGTTTCAAATTCGTATTTTTGGTCAAATTTTTGTTTAGATTGTCTATGTGACTATGGATTTGCGTACGCACACAACTTATGAGGACACTATATAAAAGTTTTCAAAGAAATTAACTCAAAATTTAACAAAAAGTTAGAAAAAATTAACTCAAAATTTAATGAAAAGGACGAACTTATGTTGACATTTATAACATAAAAGACAAATTTGAAACTTTTTAAACATAAGAGACCAAATTAAAACCTAAACATAAGAGACTAAATATACAATTAAACCAATATAAAATTAAATCAGTAAAATTGGAACAACCCCGAAAAACTATTCCTCTTACTTCTCTCACAATCCTCCCCACCTCAACAACACTAAATCGAGATGACTCGCTATATAAATGCGTGCAAGAACCCCATAGTTGCACTTTCTACGATCAAAATACTTCCTAATAATGAATTTGAATGCACTTACAACAGAGAGTCAAAATCAAGGTTCACGAGTTTTATTTCAAATTTGATGAAAAAAAACAAAATGTTGGGAGTCATGTTGGAGTTTTGGCTCAAAAACAATTTAAAAATGGGGATCCAGGAAATTAAAATTTTTGTCGTTTATTCTCATCATTCGTTATTATTCAGAGGATCATCCACAAGAAAATGTTGCAGGATTCAAACTTATGGCCGACCCGCCCCTGACATGCTAGGTTGGGTAGCCGGGTTAGCACCCCTCGCAGTCCCTGTATCCAAAACAGATGTGTTGCGCTACCCAGCATATAACCTTGTCTCCTCTACTCCTCTTTTGATTATGCCATTACCAATCGCGGATAACCGCCGGGCCGGCCGCCCCTGTTATAATATGGTGCGGAGGGTCGCGCCTACGCCTGGAAGCACGACAACCTAAACTAATTTACGATCAAATCAACTCCCTTAAATTATCATTTTCCACAACAACGCAATCCGTCATAATTTTTTCGGCAATGGTCATCAATGCTTCAATGAGTGGTAGCCGCTCACTCCCTCCTATCAAATGGAGATCTTCGTTACTGTCAACCTCATCCATCGTTTGCATTAATGTTGCTGTATTCCCCAATAAAATATGAAAAATGGTATGTGCCGATTTAAATAAATAAATTTTAGATTTAGGTTTTAGATTTTGCGTTGTTTAAATATAATTTTAATTCTTTTAGATATAATAATTTTTATTTTTAGTCTTTCTAAAAATTTCTTTCGAACTTTGATTTTTCTAAAGTTTTCAATTTTAGTCTTTCTTTTTTTACAAATGTTCATGAAACATGATCCAAATAACTTATTTGATGACATGTCATTATTAAAATTTGAAATGTCATTAGTTTATCAATTTAACAATTTAATCTTTAATTTAAAGTTATAAATAAATTAATAAAGATTAAATAGTCAAATCAATCATAAGGTAGCATGATTGAACGTTGACAATCCCTCTACTTTACGAATCGATATTGATTTTGTTCACCAATGTAAAGGTATATGCAAATTGACTTTATTATATCTAAATTAATAGTGACTCTGATTGTCGAATAAAATATTAATTCGAGTTATTTTAATAAGTTTGTAAAAAAAAAAAGTTGTTTTAATAAGTTTGAGATATGTTTAAAACTCAAAACCATAATAAACTAAAATTTTGATACAAAATAAATTGATTTTTGTGACCGTTAAACTACTTCAAATATACAGTTAACTAGAGAGATGCATATTTTATTCAACATTCATAACAAATATACATTTTAATTTATGTATTTTAGAAGATAATTTTCAAATAGTAAAACAAAATATTTGACATTTGTGTATAGAGTAAGGGAAATATTGAATATTTGTAGTTTTATCAAAATATTGTTTTTGCCTTTGCCATGATTATGGCTCAATCGGTATTGAATTGATGAATACCAAACTATTTTTTTGGTGAAAATACAAAATTCCATTATTATAAAAAAAAAATACAAAACTTCAAGACTTGTATTAGAGCACATTAACATCGTATATGAGTTTGGCAGAAAAATATCGTGTAAGAAAGGAGTGCAATTTTCTCTTTAAAACTAATTACACACAACTTTCGTTCACCTCACCTAACATTATGTGAATTAAACTCATCTATATAGTAGTTAGCAATAAATCATGATAATCTCATCCTCCTTTGGTTTTGCATTTTTAAGCACCACCAACACATGAGACACTGAAAATTGACAAGGTTTGGAAATCCACTTGAGGCAAATGAGTTAATGGATGATGCTACTTAGTGTGATGAAAGGAAGAATATATGTATTTAAAGGTAGAACACATATTAGCATGACTCTGTTGAAAGATCTTTAAGACTCAAATTGCATACATAAATTTTAAGTTCATGTTTATCACTATAAACAAGTTCAAACAAATCGAAAATAACCCGATCTCTATGTAGGAAGAAAGAGTTTTTCAAAACCATGAACATAGTTGGTCTCATAAAACTATGAACAAATTTCTAGTATTTCATTGTATTGTAGTGGTAAGCATTAACTTATAAATCAAAATACTATTACTAGCAGAGTGATTCACAATCGAAGAAAATAATGGAAACCCACAAAATTCCAACCTTTATAATGGAGCAGGTACCAAGATCAAAGAAAATAATTCCTCTTCATTCAGAAGCTCCTTAAATAAATAGAATCACTAAGAGAAACTTAACCACAAAATTCTCCTACATTGCACATCACAAGAGTAAGGGGTGCCCTTATTATAAGGACTGTTGAAATTTGATATAAACTTCAATCAATCCTTTTATCTTCCTCCACTGAACAACTTTTAATGACAATTTTTAAAATATCAAACTCAATTTTTGAACCATGTAAGTACTTGGTCAAAGAGCAAAAGAAAGAGACAATAAAAAAATACATAGTAGATGAGTAAACACTACTACAAGTACAACTATGCCAAAAAATTGCTGCAACTAATATTCAAAAGCTAAAATGTATATCAAAATCTTTAAGATTAACTGCTCAAAACAATGCAAAGTATTAAAACACATCCAAATTTGATCAAGTATGACTATGACTACATCATGATCTTAGAATATTTGAAACAAAGATATAACTGTCTTCAACGCTAACTGAAAATTTCAAACTCAAATTCCTGTAAACGCCTTCTTTGCACCACTAGCAGATCCGGCTGGGATCACTTTCAATGCATTGAATCTAACTGTCTTTGAGAGTGGCCTATGAACATGGCAGTAGTAGAGGTAATCAGGGGGCTAAAATACACAACAAATAATTTCTTACATGAATAAACCAACAAAAAAAAAGCTGTATTATTCTATAAATATCTGACCTGCATTGACCAATAATAACATGATCTCCTTCCTTCACTCGGAAACAAGGTGATATGTGTGCAGGAATATTAGAATGACGCTTCTCATATCTAATAAGAATGAGTTAAAACCCAAATAGTTACACATTTGTAGCACAAAATACAATAAAATCGAGCCCAATGGTAAAGAAAGGGGAATGAATACCTCTGATACTTCTTAACGAAATGAAGATAATCCCTTTTAACAATAATGGTCCTATTCATCTTAGCACTGTGACAAGTACCGGCTAGAATACGACCTCGGATTGAGACATTGCCAGTGTATGGGCACTTCTTGTCAATATAGGTTCCTGGATGAAAACAAGAAAAAAATAGCCTTCAGTTACAAACCCAAGTGACCTTTGTATAAATAAATTGAAAATAAAAATAAAAGTACTTGATGTGGTATAGCATAATATAGCTCTATATGTACAGGAGATTATAAATCTATTTATTCAAAGAACAATGTAAGAAAGAGTTTAATTAGAGATAACAAAGGATCATCATCTAGTTGCACACGATAATTTGGATTTTAAAGGAATTCCGTTGAACTGTCTTATTCAGTTGGCTAGACTTCTATTTCCCAACACTTGCATGAACTATGAAGCGCACAGACAGATACACATCAACGCCGATAATAATTTGAGAAAATGTCATAATTCAATGTAATGTTGGTGTCACAGGTCAATTGGATTGATCCCTATCCCTACCAGTCTTTGGAACTAAATGGAACCCATGTGTAGTTCCCATGGGCACTGACCCATAAGAACCACATCTGTCTCAAGCTCAAGCCGACCCAACCTGAAGAAAACTACTGAATCGGCTCTTGGGATAGGAATTCAGCCAAACTTTCCCATTTGAAAGCAAAATTCACGGTAAACTGAAACTGTATCGATTTCAATGTCCATCTATAGGCTAAAATGGACTTAAAATACAGGGTTTTAACAAGTTGATGGATTTTATGGGCAGACAGTATCGGACAGTTGAAACCCGAAGGGTGTCTACGCTACATAGTGCCCGACACATAACCTGAGTAACTACAATTTCTTATATGCAAACCTATCAATGTTCTTAGAACACAAAGTCAACTACATTTACAGTCAAAACCTAGGTCTTCATGTCTATTTCACACCAAGCAAAGCATATACACTGCATATTTTTCAGCGCGATAAAGTACTAATTAATCAAATTAATTAATGCAGAAGTTAAATAATATTAACATGCATAATACAAAAATTAGTACTAGAAATTAGTATCGATAAAATGAAAGTTCAGAAAGAAACCTTCAATGGCATCTCTTGGAGGCTTAAAACCAAGGCCAACAGATTTCCAGAATCGATTACCACCCTTTCCAGGTCTCTTCCCCTTTCCAGATTTCTTCGAGCTTAAAAACACTTTCTGTTGCTTCGAAAAAGCCTTCTCAGTCTACAAATTCAAATTCACAAATTAATTAGATTGGATAATCGAAGATTTATGAAAACTAAAAATAATAATAAGTTGATTGATGTGAATGTAAACACGAACTTGTTCCGCCATTGTTAGTTGCAGCAAGCAGCACTGTGTTGGTAACCCTAACCTGTGAAGACGATGATTTTTATAACGAAGAACAGTTTTTTTTAGTTTTAATTTTTTTTCTTCATCGCTTGGGCTTTACAATATGGGCTAAGTGTTATTCTTCCACCTTCTGTTTTCTAATACACCCTCTCTATTTAACAAAAGTATCCAATTAGCCTTTTATATATATGAATTAGAGCTGTCAAAGGGGCCGGCCCGGTCCGGCCTGGCCCGGCCTGGAGGGGCCCGGTCAAATAAAGGGGCTGGCCCAGCCCGCCCGTTAACTTCATGGCCCGGCCCGCTTAGCCCGGCCCGATAAGCAAAAGCCTACATAGCCCGATAGGCCGGCCCACTAATTTTCATAGTATTTTTTTTTTTGGAAAAAAAAATATTATACTAAATTTATGTTATATTTCTCAACTAAATCTTCAAGAAGGTAATTCGTATCCCTATATTTTCTCACATAATCTCTCAAACAACAATTTCTTCCTCTTTATCCTCATCAAACAAACAAACAAATCTCTAACAAATAATCTCATTCTAATCCAATAAGTTTTTTGTCATATTATTATTATTATTACTAGCGGGCCAGGCAGGCGCGTTCCGCGCCTGCCTGTGTCTAACTTATGTACCAAAAAAAAAAAGATACGCCTTATGTTATGGTGAGTTTGTTAATAAAAGATTTTTGTTGCTACTAAAAAAAAGCAAGGGTAATGTTGGTATTATGAAAATTCTACCCCAAAACTCATGTATTCTTTTTATATATTATAGTATAGAATAGATATAGATGAAAAAACCATAAAAAAAAAAAAGAGGAAGTTAAGGGCAATTATGGAATAATTAAAAAACCATAAAGGAAGTTAAGGGCAAAATGGACAAAAAAAATCCAGCCCAAACTCCCTTATCCCCTTTATATATTGTTATAGATATAGTATAGAATAGATATAGATTATAGTATAGAATAGATATAGATGAAAAAACCATAAAAAAAAAGAGAGGAAGTTAAGGGCAATTATGGAATAATTAAAAAACCATAAAGGAAGTTAAGGGCAAAATGGACAAAAAAAATCCAGTCCAAACTCCCTTATCCCCTTTATATATTGTTATAGATTACTAGCGGGCCAGGCAGGCGCGTTCCGCGCCTGCCTGTGTCTAACTTATGTACCCAAAAAAAAAAGATACGCCTTATGTTATGGTGAGTTTGTTAATAAAAGATTTTTGTTGGTACTAAAAAAAGCAAGGGTAATGTTGGTATTATGAAAATTCTACCCCAAAACTCATGTATTCTTTTTATATATTATAGTATAGAATAGATATAGATGAAAAAACCATAAAAAAAAAAAAGAGGAAGTTAAGGGCAATTATGGAATAATTAAAAAACCATAAAGGAAGTTAAGGGCAAAATGGACCAAAAAAAATCCAGCTCAAACTCTCTTATCCCCTTTATATATTGTTATAGATTACTACCCAATTTTTTTTTTAAGTTTTATATCTTTCATTCATCCATTGTAATTTAAGTAAAAAAAAAACAAAAATATAGAAAGAATATAAAATAAATACAATAAAAAGATGATAGGCTTAAAATAACCATATTCCAAGTTTTATATCCTTCGTTGTAATTACACAAATAAAATAAAAGATGATATGCTTAAAAATAGGAATAAAACAGATTATAGATAGGAACAAAACACAAATAATAACAATAAAACAACAAAAATAATAAAAAAAATTATATATGAATTTATGCATAAAAATAGGACCAAAATATAACAATAAAAAGATTATAAAAAAAATTTAAATATTTTTTTAATACTTTAAGGGGCCGGCCCAAAAACCTGCGGGCCGGCCCATGACGGCCCATAAAAAAGTCTGACCCGTTAAGGTCCGGCCTAGTTTTTATGAAGCCCGGCACATGTAAAAGGATAGGGCTAATGGGCCGGCCCGATAGCCCCGGCCCTTTTTGACAGCTCTAATATGAATTAATCAAATTATATATGTAAATTATTGATATATAGCAAAGCCGACCCAAACAAGGGCTTTGAACCCCCCCAAAAAAAAAACCAATTTTTTAACAATGAAAAATTGTATAAGTGATAAGTCCAATAGTGAGTCCCCCACGATCTACTTTGATTTTATCGGGCAGTGCCGCCCGCATGAGGGACTCTCGTGTGAGTCATACGACGTTCCCTTCCCTGGCAGGAACTGCTCCTTTCCTTGAGCTCCAAAGCCGCACAAAAATGTGCAAGATAAATATAAAGACCTCCCATTATGGTGAGAAAAAAATGACACTTTGTATTTTGACCGGATTTTCTATGAGAACTCCATCGTTCATCCTTAATTTGCAGATATTTGTTTCTCCATATTTACAACTCAAAATTCCAATTTCTTCATTCATTGTTATCGATACATTTAATTCTAAAAAGGTCGAAAATATCAACGATCATCACGAACTACACCGTTAAAATATCTTTTAAAGAACCTCACATTAGATAAAAAATAACCTAAATATAAGTTTATAAATGGTGAACCTTATATCTTCATACCTTTTTTTTTTTTTTTTATAGAGTATATCTTCAGAACTTTGAAATCGGCTTATAAGATGAAAATTTCACGTACAAACATATCTTCATGTCGACTCTTAACACCCTCTTATGCCCAAACTAAGGAGGCTCTTGTACCGGTCAACCTTATACTAATTGTGGATTCAACTTTATAAAAACCAGATTATTATATTATAAAAATTATCCTAATTTATATAAACATATTTGCAGATCTTCCTTCATCACATATAAAACTCTTAACGATATCAATTTCCATGATAATTTCAGAACTCAGCATCTAACAATTTAAATCTCAAAAATCATGGATAGACTAGTTGTAGAATTGTGGACCATACCATATATGAACAAAATGGGATATATAGACAGAAGAGATGCAGATTTGAATCACCAACTATACTTTATATTTAATAATATTAAATGGTACAAGAAAACTCTTAAACATGATAAAAAAAAATGCAAAGTAACACATCCAAATTTGATCAAGTATGACTACATCATGATCTTAGAATATTTGAAACTAAGATATAACTGTCTTCAACGCTAACTGAAAATTTCAAACTCAAATTCCTGTAAACGCCTTCTTTGCACCACTAGCAGATCCGGCTGGGATCACTTTCAATGCATTGAATCTAACTGTCTTTGAGAGTGGCCTATGAACATGGCAGAAGTAGAGGTAATCAGGGGGCTAAAATACACAACAAATAATTTCTTACATGAATAAACCAACAAAAAAAAAGCTGTATTATTCTATAAATATCTGACCTGCATTGACCAATAATAACATGATCTCCTTCCTTCACTCGGAAACAAGGTGATATGTGTGCAGGAATATTAGAATGACGCTTCTCATATCTAATAAGAACGAGTTAAAACCCAAATAGTTACACATTTGTAGCACAAAATACAATAAAATCGAGCCCAATGGTAAAGAAAGGGGAATGAATACCTCTGATACTTCTTAACGAAATGAAGATAATCCCTTTTAACAATAATGGTCCTATTCATCTTAGCACTGTGACAAGTACCGGCTAGAATACGACCTCGGATTGAGACATTGCCAGTGTATGGGCACTTCTTGTCAATATAGGTTCCTGGATGAAAACAAGAAAAAAATAGCCTTCAGTTACAAACCCAAGTGACCTTTGTATAAATAAATTGAAAATAAAAATAAAAGTACTTGATGTGGTATAGCATAATATAGCTCTATATGTACAGGAGATTATAAATCTATTTATTCAAAGAACAATGTAAGAAAGAGTTTAATTAGAGATAACAAAGGATCATCATCTAGTTGCACACGATAATTTGGATTTTAAAGGAATTCCGTTGAACTGTCTTATTCAGTTGGCTAGACTTCTATTTCCCAACACTTGCATGAACTATGAAGCGCACAGACAGATACACATCAACGCCGATAATAATTTGAGAAAATGTCATAATTCAATGTAATGTTGGTGTCACAGGTCAATTGGATTGATCCCTATCCCTACCAGTCTTTGGAACTAAATGGAACCCATGTGTAGTTCCCATGGGCACTGACCCATAAGAACCACATCTGTCTCAAGCTCAAGCCGACCCAACCTGAAGAAAACTACTGAATCGGCTCTTGGGATAGGAATTCAGCCAAACTTTCCCATTTGAAAGCAAAATTCACGGTAAACTGAAACTGTATCGATTTCAATGTCCATCTATAGGCTAAAATGGACTTAAAATACAGGGTTTTAACAAGTTGATGGATTTTATGGGCAGACAGTATCGGACAGTTGAAACCCGAAGGGTGTCTACGCTACATAGTGCCCGACACATAACCTGAGTAACTACAATTTCTTATATGCAAACCTATCAATGTTCTTAGAACACAAAGTCAACTACATTTACAGTCAAAACCTAGGTCTTCATGTCTATTTCACACCAAGCAAAGCATATACACTGCATATTTTTCAGCGCGATAAAGTACTAATTAATCAAATTAATTAATGCAGAAGTTAAATAATATTAACATGCATAATACAAAAATTAGTACTAGAAATTAGTATCGATAAAATGAAAGTTCAGAAAGAAACCTTCAATGGCATCTCTTGGAGGCTTAAAACCAAGGCCAACAGATTTCCAGAATCGATTACCACCCTTTCCAGGTCTCTTCCCCTTTCCAGATTTCTTCGAGCTTAAAAACACTTTCTGTTGCTTCGAAAAAGCCTTCTCAGTCTACAAATTCAAATTCACAAATTAATTAGATTGGATAATCGAAGATTTATGAAAACTAAAAATAATAATAAGTTGATTGATGTGAATGTAAACACGAACTTGTTCCGCCATTGTTGGTTGCAGCAAGCAGCACTGTGTGGGTAACCCTAACCTGCTACTTTTATAACGAAGATCAGTTTTTTTTTAGTTTTCTTTTTTTTTTCTTCATCACTTGGGCTTTACAATATGGGCTAAGTGATATTCTTCCACCTTCTGTTTTCTAATACATCCTCTCTATTTAACAAAAGTATCCAATTAGCCTTTTATATATATGAACCAATTTTTTAAGTGATAAGTCCAATAGTGAGTCCCCCACGGTCTACTTTGATTTTATCGGGCAGTGGAGCCCCGCATCAGGGACTCTCGTGCGAGCCATACAATGTTCTCAGGCAGGAACTGCTCCTTTCCTTGAGCTCCAAAGCCGCATAAAAATGTGCAAGATAAATATAAAGACCTCCCATTATGGTGAGAAAAAAAAAATGACACTTTGTATTTTGACCGGATTTTCTATGAGAACTCCATCGTTCATCCTTAATTTGCAGATATTTGTTTCTCGATATTTACAACTCAAAATTCCAATTTCTTCATTCATTGTTAATGTTACAATTAATTCTAAAAAGGTCGACAGTATCAACGAAGATCACGAACTACACCGTTAAAATATCTTTTAAAGAACCTCACATTAGATAAAAGATAACATAAATATAAGTTTATAAATGGCAAACCTTATATCTTCAAACCTTTTTTTTTCATAGAGTATCTTCAGAACTTTGAAATCGACTTATAAGATGAAAATTTCACTTATAAACATATCTTCATATCGACTCTTAACACCCATGCCCAAACTAAAGAGGCTCTAGTACCGGTCAACCTTATACTAATTGTGGATTAAAGATAATTCAACTTTATAAAAATCAGATTATTATATTATAAAAATTATCCTAATTTATATAAACATATTTGCAGATCTTCTTTCATCAGATATAAAACTCTTAACGATATCAATTTCCATGATAATTTCAGAACTCATCATCTAACAATTTAAATCTCAAAAATCATGGATAGACTAGTTGTAGAATTGTGGACCATACCATACCATATATGAACAAAATGGATGTGGATTGGGTGCAGTCAGCACCTGTGACTGCATGCAGTCAGAACGATCATAGCCATCCGTTCTTTGATCATACGGTCCAGGTTAACTGCAGCTTGAAACATGTTAAAACTGTATTAAAACGTATTAAAATCTGAGCCACAGGATGCTGATCAAACGGTTGAAAGATGTTAACTGCAGCTTGACTGCACAATAACTGACTGCGTATGATCCATTTCCGAACAAAATGGGATATATAGACAGAAGAGATGCAGATTTGAATCACCAACTATACTTTATATTTAATAATATTAAATGGTACAACAAAATCTCAATTTCATAAACATATGAACATAATTGGCTATACATGAAACTATAAACAAAATTTCTTATTTTTTTCATTGTATTGTAGTAGTAAGCATACACTTAGAAATAAAAATACTACTAGTAGAATAATTCACACTACACATTTTCAAAAACTCAGAAGACATTTGTTTCAAAACAGGATTACAACCACTTTGAATCACAAGCAATAATTTTGAAGCCAAACCAGCTTCCACAGCTTTTGAAGCACATTCTTCAGGTGCAAGTTTGTAAATAGCCCACAAAATTGACAATGCAAATTGTGTACAATTTTCTGATACTCTCATCAACATCTTCACCACATTAGGAATAATATTAGGACATTCTTTCAAAGCCAATTTCCCTTCTTCAATTGTTGACAATATTTCCAATATATAAAGTGCTATCTCCAAACATTCATTGTTCAAATTTGGTAAAATCTCAATCAATTGAGGAATTGCTCCTATAGTTATAACTGAATTTCTAACTGATTCATGTGAAGATAGTACCTTTTTTAGTAATGTGAGACCAATTAAGACACTGTTTGGATGTTTCTTATCTCTTACCAATCTCAATAATCCAACCAAAAGACTTAAACTTGACACAATCTCAATCTTACCCTCATTTTCATTTTCTTCTTCCATCAACAACATTTCAATCAATTTAGCACAATTCATCTTTGTTTCAATTGTTCCTTCATTCATGATATCAACAACTAATGAAACTTTAGCTGGATGCATAAGATTTTTTCTCTTGAAATCTGAACTTAAATCCAAATTAACAACTATACCAATAGCTTCACAACCAACAACATGTGAAGTAAAAGGACCTAACAAAGAACAAACCAAACCAACACCATCATTTTCCAACAATGTTTTCCTAGCACAAACATGAGAATCAACAAGTTTTCTAAGATCCTTAAGAGCTTTGACTCTACTTTGACCTTTTACCTTTTTAAGTGTCTCCAATGTTTCCAAAACTCTTCCTTGAACATCTTCAAGCTTCTTCTTCATTACCAAGTACTTATGTGAAAACCAAGAAAGAATCAATTGTTTGAGAGTGTTGTTAGGAGTGATTGAATCATCCCAAAGCTCTTGCATAGTTGTTGGACATGTTTTATGACCAAGTGAAAACCATTTAAGGATGTTGGATCTATCATAGGTTTGACCAGTGCAAAGTGTAACTGGCTCATGCATTGGTTCAAGTGAAATTGGACATATAAACACAGAAGGAACATCATGAATTGGATCAAGCTCTTCAATCATTAACTTAAGATCCATTTTTTTTTCAGTGTCTAAGACACTAAAAACACAACCTTTGAAAGATGTTTCAAAACCCATCAAAGCATTGTTAATCTCAAATGAAGGCATTTTTGCATACCCTTTTAAGAGTAAGGTCTAAAAATTGAAGAAAAATGAAAAATTTTGGGTTTGAAGAAGAGAGAGTAGAAAGTTGTGTAAGGATAAGAAGCGTGTGGGAAAGAAAAGGAAGGTTGAATGAGAAGAAAATGCTGTCAAAGGGACAAAGTTGTGTTTGCTTTTGCTTTATTTTTTTGTCACTTTTTCTTTGGTCAAAAAGTATAAACCTTGCTTATTTCATTCATCTATGATGACATGATTGAGTCTTCACTAACACCAAAGCATTCTTCCTCTTCAAGCTCTTTGAAAAGTGAGATATATCATAATCAGCACAAGATTACCCACATGAACAAAATAGCATAAAGAAGTTTCATTTTCATGAGAGAAGATAAGAAGAACAAAATGATAATGAGAGAATATTATTCAACAGTTTCTTACGTGCTATATTTAATTGCACAAAAGATAATAATAATAAGGGAAAGCTTGTCCTTGCATTGAGTACGCAAAAATTTACTCCATCCGTAGTAGGACATTTTCCAAACAAATTTCATGGGTCATCGGCGAGACTATTAGAACTACTTGATGTCAGAACCGATCATCGAATCAAATTAGGCATTCCATTGAACTGGATACCAGTGGTGAAAACAAAAACAAAAAAAAATCATATTTTTAGGTTCATTATATTGATTAATATATTTGTATTATAATAGAGTCTAGATACACTAATACTCAGTAATATTATATTTGTCGTTCAAAAATAATAATAATAAAAAATATTCAAAATACATTAATTATATCTAAAAAGTTGAAATTTACTTATAAAATATCTCTGAGAGAATATTTTTTAGATTCATTGAAAGATAAATATATTTAGTCTATGTTATAAATTAAATACATCAATTATTAAATGACTTTTTAAAACAATTTTTTTCCTTATATTATAGACTAAAGAAACCATTTAATTATAAAAAAAATATTTTTTAAACAAGAGTAACAATATTTAAAAAATTGTCACACAATTTTCATATTTTTAATCCATATTTAAATAAAGATGTCAAGTTTAAGAATATCAACATTATTAAATGAGTTGAACGTTACACATAATTTGACTCACTTTTTTTTGTTAGATATTCTAGTGGCAAAAAATTCCACTTTTTAAAGTAAATAAGTAGAGTATTCGGAATTTGAACTCTGACTCCTACATATAAAATGTGATGTCTTTGTTAACTGAGCTAAGTTCATGTCTCACTTTTTAAACAATGATAGAATGGAAATTTGGTTCATTTTGCAATAAAAATTCAAACAAGAGTTAGTCTATACTAGTACTACTATTTTATAAATTAAAATGACTTTTTCTTAAGAAAAAAAAATGCAATTTCTCTTATAAAAATGAAAATGTGTGAGTGTGAGAAAGCACGGGTTCACGTTGGAGGGGTGTAACTTTCTTGTTCCCACGTGCAGTCCTATTGTTTAGAGGAGTCAGTGATTGACACAGTGCGCAAGGTGATTCAATTTAAAAATAAAAAATAAAAAATAAAAAATAAAAATTGATTGATTCTCTGAGTGAGTCAATTTATTTGAGTATGAATTGTGGTCCCAATAGGGGACAGCCTTGAAGTTGAAGACGTAACCTTACTTACCTGGGACAGATAGTCAAAAAGGTCATTAGATGCCACCAACCCAAAATTGAGATTACAATTTGCATTGCCATTATCTTCATTCATTACTGGTCCAGTCCAACCCAAGAGGGAATCATTTCATTTGAATTTCAAATAGACTACTCTTTGGAGGAGTACTCCGTATTTCACTATTGATAATGTTTTAAATTAAGGATTTTCTTTTTTTAAAAAAATATTTTTCTTTATCTTTGACTAAAGGTTCAGAGCAGTCAAATGGATCCGTCCGATCTATCTCGCTCTAGTTTGAGGAATTCAACTACTTCCTCCGTCCCGAAATATAAAAACTCTTTGACCATTGCATACATGTCAATATATAAGTATTTTTGATTACGAATATCTTTAATTGTGTATTAATAAAAATTATAAAAATTTAATATTTTGAAAATACTCATCGAAATATTTACATATAAATAATGCATTTAGTCAAAATGAATCTGATAAAATGGGACGGAGGGAGTATATACTAAATGGGATGATTGAGCCGACTCATCAAGTTCGACCCATTTTTTATGGTCTATAATACTAATTCAAGGTTAAGTATATTTGTAGTAACTTTTTGGTTCCTAGGAGAAGGACTCCGGTAATCCAGAGTTCAACTGCGATGTAAGTAAAATTTTCTAAAGAATTGTTCCCACTAAAAATTGAACTCAGAATGGTTACATTTTAGGGTAAAGCATTTTGCCATTTAAATTCTTTCACATTTTTATTCAGATTGAATAACTCATTTCAAACATTTTTTTGTTAAACTTATGTGTCTTATTCGTGCAAAAGTTTATGCATCATTGATTTAACAATGCCTAATTTGGATTCAACATGAATCTCAATCATAACTAAAATATATAATAACACATCGGACTTAAAATATAAAAAACAAATAGTTAAAACACAAACAACAATTAAAAATAAAAAGTGGTTTCAAGCTTATCGGGAGATAGAATCCGGTAAGTATTAAGATCCATGCCCATCGGAAGATATAATCCGGTAGGTATTAAAATTAGCAATCGAAAGGTGTGCATTTTAGCCTACTGAATTATATTTCCCGGTAAAGTGCCACCGGATTTTAATTATCGGTAAGCACTTTTAGGGACAATTTTGAATTTTTTGAAAGTCTATGAGCAATTGGGGAGGGGAGAAGGGGGGGGGGGGGCGAAGAGCAATTCCCTACTAAAAATACTCCAAAAATTGTTGTCTCATATGATAGATGAGAAAATTTAAAGAAGCCCAAGCCCTCTAATTTTAGAAGAAAAGTCAAATTCAAGTCCTTTAATCTAAAAAATTTATTTTTTAAATCCATGAAATAATTGATGTATCTAATCCATATTTTTAGACAAAATGCATCAGTTATCCTATGAATATAAAAAACAAATTTTTTCTTATATAAAAAATTTGAGGGAGTAGTTACTATAGATTGAAGCACGTACCAATTTTTCAAAATGTATACATTTTTGAGTCTAGCCCAGTTCTTTGTTTCAAAAAGAAAGCCCAGTTCTTATTTATTGAACCCTACTTTTACAAAAATAAAGTGATTTTGTTTTACAAAATGCATTATGCTATTTTAATTTTCTTATTAGAATCACACATCTTAAAAAATTTCAACTGTTTATCACAAAAGTGTGGTTGAAAATTAAAGTTGAATTCAGTATTTTAAAGTGTCATCAAATTTTTAAAAGGTTGTCCTTACTACTACGACACTAGTTAAACATATAAAAATATAAATTTTAGATTGAAAATAACATGTTATTATTTTACAAACATTTTCTTAAACTGTGAAAATGTCAATTATGTCATATAAAATGGATTACAGACCATATACAATAAATTTTTAATTAATTTAAAAAGTAATTTTTCTCTATACTAAAATAAATAATAATAATAATAATAATAATAAAAAATTAATATTAAATAGATATATTTCCTCGCACCTGTTTAACACTAGTACTACTTCATTGTTTAAAAAAAAAACAACCAGTACTACTTCATAATATATTTTTGAAAACTTGATATCCGGTTATAGGATCAACTAATTCGAAGGAACCAATTTTATTGTCTACTTGTGGGATTTTATTTAAAGTCAAAGTATTTTTATTTTGTATAAACAAATCCATCGAAATTAGCACTAAAAAAAAATCAAATCTAAAACATTAAAAGGAGCATACTTCAATAACTGAAGCCAACACGGGTCCGACCCAAGTGGGTTAGTAGTTAGTAGTACTTCATATTGATAGCTGACCACTCACAGATGGACTAGTTACATTTTGTTCATATGGCAATGGCCCCCCAGTAAAAGAAATATTGAGAAGTCTACTTTAATGATGTTACTTTTGACCCTCTATCTGTCATGTCTTGTATGGCCACTACCCCCTTTGTCAATATCACTAATCCATTATTGTTGTAATTTGATTCACACATTTCTTGAAATTCAATGAACTTTAGATCTTTATATGAATTGTCCTAACTATGAAGTTTAAACTTTTTGCAATAAAGGAAAAATTGAGTATTTTTGACACCGATATAAGCTATCTGACACGTGTCATACGAGTGTCAGATACTAACATGTGTCAGACACCACAACACGCCTAATTAGAGGTATTCATGCTTCATAGCTTAAAAGTGATACTTTTGTTTTGATTCTCCCACAAAATTATGTGAATCTCAGCCTCTAGTGCTTAGTTGTGAAGGATGATCAATAGAAATTTGCTTGTGACATTGTAAACATGTTTTTTAATTACCGTATAAAAGTTTCTACCGCTGTTAAATAGTACTGTAATTCATTTTGGTAAAAAACTTGTGGAAGACACAAAATAAGCTCTTTTCAGACACTCTTGTCATTTGTGATCAGATTCCTAACATTTTCTTGTGGCTTTGATTTATCATTTCCAGGACAAAAGCATTATGAGAAAGAAACAAAGAAACAAACACAGGCGTGTTTGACACTGCGCTCATACTTTTTGATCATAAACAGCAACAGAAACAGCAGTTAGGTGTGGGACAACAGAAGAGGACTATAGGAGATTGATGGTTACATCAAATATTGGAATTTAATGGAAAATTGTGAATGATGTTACATGTTAGTAGAATTCTAGCTTATAAAATAGTATGATTATATTCTTAATCATGAAAAAACACCACCTGTTGTTGCTGTCTATGACCTTGTTTGACTCAAAATTATGGTATTTAGTGTCTTCTCTCTTACTAGGTCACCCAACTACTATAGTATTATCACTAAATTTATTGTATTTTAAATTAACTAGACTTTTGACCCGGTTTTTTATTACGTCGTATATATAAAATTCAAATTAGTAAATGTAGAATTTACAAACAAACATTTAATACAATTACTTAAATCCAAAATCTTTCCCGGCTTAAATGTGAAAAATAATATTATTTTCAATATATAAATAGCATAGTGTTATTATAATATTTTTTTTCATACATACATTAATAATGTTGTTATCCAAATAATACAATAACTAAGTTTTCCAAACACTATATAGTCGGAAAAAATAAATAAAAAATAAAAATAAAAAGTTTTATAAAGACTCCATGTGTGTGACAATATTTTAATTATATTTGTTCCCCACATGTTCATTTGAGAGTGACTTTCACTCTATATTATTTTACGTAGTGTCGTTTCACAATTTTTCACTGAACTAAACTATAGTAGAAAATTTAATACACACTAAAGTGTCAAAATTAAATAACCAACAAATTGAAAGTATGATCACTATTTAGTTTGTAAATAAAGAATCATATGATTAGAAGATATTTCTTAGTCGATATTTGTGAAAGGAACAACATTAATCGTTAACACATAACGACCTACAAATATAAAATTATAATTTGAAATTAGTATTTGAACCATGTGAAGAAAAAAAAGAGCATTTGAAAAACTATAAATGAAGTTATATAGACATTAATTTGAATAATAAAGTTGAATTCTAAATCATGATGAAAATAGAAAAGATGATTAATAGAATAAAAACACATAATTTTGTAAAGAGATAGCGGAGAGTAAATCGAATAAAAACACATAATTTTGTTTGGATCAATCAAATTTGTCCTTCAAAATCAGTCCAAGCAGACTCATCCAGTGTATAACAACGAAAACATCAAATTAATTTACACTGTCACGGAAATCCGATGAAAACATTTTTGCCAACATGATTGCGTCCTAAAATAAAATCAATAAAAAAATTGGATTTGTAGATATAAAAAAAAATGGCATTTGTATCTAAAAAGAAAGAAAAAATACGTGGCAGGTGATATAAAACAATAAATATATTGATTATATGTTGGTTACAAAATATATCAAATTAGTTGATATGACTTAGTGGTAAACCTAATAAGAAGTGTAACTAAAAAGTCATGAGTTTGAATCTTGCCTAGGAAGTTTTTATCATTTTAATATGAATTATCAGGATTATCAAGGTTAAGATTAGGGTTAAATCAGGATTACTTGGATACTTTATAACTTTTATATATATATATATATAAAGATAAAGATATTGCACCGCCGCTCTTACCATTCTTAATTATAATTTCATATTTGTTGTATTGTTAAATATATATATATATATATATGAGTCAGGATCCGTTGACACCAACTAGTTTGACACCAAATGTTACACCTCTCAATAACGTTTTAACCGATATAAATTTTATAAAATCCACCGTTGGATTGAAAGTTTACATCATATAGATCATTTGTGTAAAATTTCAGACAAATCCAAAATCATTTGATATGCTATTGAGACACATAAAGATTAACGGTATTTAAAAAAATACAAAAACCGTTAATTTTGATGTATCTCAATAACATATCAAATGATTTTGGATTTATTTGAAATTTTACACAAATGATCTATATGATGTAAACTTTCAATCCAACGGTGGATTTTATAAAATTTATATCGGTTAAAACGTTATTGAGAGGTGTAACATTTGGTGTCAAACTAGTTGGTGTCAACGGATCCTGACTCATATATATATATATATATATATATATATATATATATATATTTGTTGTTCTTTACGTACAGTAGTCTCAATTTTGTTGAGTAATTGAAAATGACAAGTTTTATCATTTGAAATTTTGGAACTTGATAGAGACACTCGCTTAGAATGTAGACTTTTTTTAATCACGGAAGGATATAAACAAACATATGTTATAATACATCTAAAAACGTTTAGATAATATGAGTATATGACACATAATCGACCTTAAAAAAAATGACACATACTCATTTTGCTTAATCAATGTTTTGTTTTTGAGAAAAAGCTTGAGCTTGAACTTAAACATACTACAATGTTAAAATTTATAGATAGTTTGTTGTATGTTGAGTCCCAAAAATTTAAGAAATTAATCTCTACCGTTACATTTTTTAAGACATCAATTTCTAGGATTATTATCTTAATTAAATAAAGTAGTAAATAGTTGTTTCAGTCATAGAACAATTATGGAGATATTCCACGGATATTGATTGTCTACTGTCAAAAAAACAACATAGTCTGGTGCTGTAAAAAATACCAATCTTTAACTCTAAATTGAACGGTTCAAATTATATATAGTAAAATTAAGGAAAAGCAATCTCAATTGTCCGTTTAAATCGGATGATCCAGATCTATTACAGCAGTCTGTTGTAACATCGGGTAATTCATAATATTTTTTATTAAGCTTGCACTGAAAATACCGCAAAACAGAGGCTTATGAGGTGTGCAAAAGCTTAAATCAATAAAATCACACCCTTGCCTGAAACTATTACGAAAATATATGTATATATAGTACATGTATATATATTCAAATATAATTCTAACAAAAACAAAAAAACTCAACCAAATTAAGCATTTTTTTTTATACATGAAACAAAAATTTATATTATTAATCATATTTTTCTTTCTTGAACTATTATGGCATATGGTGAATGGCATTAATTTTTGGGTTTATGTTGAGTGTAGATATAATCAAGATGTGCTTCTAGAGTCCTTCTTGTCAAACATTCTTGTTCTCCTTCATCACAACTCTCATCTTCCAAATCTACACTTGATGCCTTGCTATCAACATGATCCTAAAATACAATTGAAACATGAAAATTCTCAAAACCCAAATCAAATATCATCTGAACAAAATACTAAACAACACTAATTAAACATCACAAGAAGAATATATATGATCAAGTAAAATAATTAATTAATATGGAATTCATTTTTATATATACTTTTTAATATAAAAAACAAAGCAACAAAATAAATTAATTAATACTTATATAGTTTGATTTCACTACTAATTAATTACTCAATTAAGATGGAAATTAACGTACCTCACGCAAAGAAGAGACATCTTTAAATCCAAGATTAGGACGAGATGAATGTGTTAAACTAAAGCTCAATAGAAGAACCAAAGAGAAGAGGGTGGCTAATTTTGACATAGTGGATTTCACTTATTTTTCTTATCACTTAGATTCTTTGTGTTGAGTGGAGGACATAGATTAGAGTGGACCCTTTTATATAGACAAAAATTGAGGGCTGCCATGAGATTTATACAATCTATATAGTATGTTTATAAGTGTGTAAACGCCACAAAAAAATGTGTTCAAACTTCAAAGTTTAAATACTCATGTTTCATATTTTGTTGACTTTTTTTGCCACGGTTTTGTATATATGTAAGTACAGTCTACAAAACATATCCAATGTATAAAATTTGATGTCGATCGATCCTCTATACTTTAGTGGTGGATATGTGCATGTATGCCACATATTAATTATATGGATTTAAAATAACTTTTTTAAAATATTAATTATTTACAAATTCTAGAACGATCATATGCAAAGTGGAATAAGTCGAGAATATCGGATTCAAATTTCCATCTCTACATATATAATATGATTTTTTGCCAATTGAGTTAATCTCGTAAATACAATTGATTTGCATGTATGTGAATGAACTATATAGTATATAGTCGTACTTTTGTGTAGAAGGAATCAACCAATTGTTGTCGTTATGGAACCTCGCACTAATTAACATTACTATATTTAGATTTTTCTTAATCCTTCTATAAATAAATTAACAATGTTTTTTTTTTAATTATTTTTTTTATTAATTTTCTGATTCTTAGAGAAAATTTTAGTAATACAGAGTTCGATCGCGAGGTAATTAACTAAATTAATTTTTTTTCTTTCTTTATTGTAGAAATGAATAGCATGCACCTTCTTGTTTCTTTATTATAGATTGATACTTTTGTAGTGCTACAGGTAACTTTCCAAACTCATTTTATATTTTATAGTAAAAAACAAACATATGTTTTGGTAGTTATAGCACGAGTCTTCATTTCTGTACAAGTTAGTTGGGAATTTTGTGATACCATTTTGCCATTGGTAGTGGAAGGATAAAAAATGCGAAGGACAAAAATTTCTTTTTCTTTTCCACACATGATATAATAGTATGCCAATCTCTTTATTATTAGAGTAGTGATTCTTTACCTATCACACATAATTGTTCCACTTAATGCATAGAGAGACAAGCACTAATAATTGACAATTTACAAGACTAATAGTAATAGATATCTCTTAGTTGAAGAATCGATGATACCATGTTGGGTATCATACACTATTTACAAGTGGTCCGTATTATATTATTTTTTTTAACTTAAATTGATGATACGGTACCTTAAACTCTGTTTGGATTGATGGAACAGAACGAAACGGAATGAAATAGAATAAAATGAAATGAAGTGGAATGAAACGAAATGGAGCAGAGATTCCACTCCATTGTTTGAGTATTTTATAGTGTGGACGGAATGGAACAAGTTATAATTTTTTTTATTACCCTTATAAGAAAAACATTATGTTTCAACGCATTCTCCAATCATTCATATCGAGTCTTCACTCTTCGACTTCACTTCATCGTTTAAAAATAATTATTAAAAAGATATCATTATTTGAAAATAGTAAAAATATATTATTTTTATGAAACTTATTTGAAGTACCATATGTGGTTCGAATTTTATTTTTTTGTCGAATTCAATCAAATACGACGTATGTACAACCCTCTTGGGGGACATAGCAAGCTCACAGGATTTAACAATTGAAATTGATCTTTATTGGGAATTAATATATGATTCTTAATTCAACATTTTTATTTGTGAATGATTTATAAATGTTATAGTTCTATATCTCTATGAGGAATGTTAATGCGTGCCTTAAGCTGTTTTTACAATTAAAATTTTAACAAAGTAAAATATGAATTGACAAATGTTAACTTTATATTTATCTTAAAATTATTATATTTGTTGTGAATTTTAAAATTTATCCTTTTCTTTACAAATTATACTTTATATTTGGTCCCCCGTAAATTAAATTTATAACTCCATCCTTGCTTGGAAGTAGAATATTTTCATTGTTGTTCGATCTTCATGGCATAATAAGGAAATCGACGAAGTCAATTGTTGATCTTATTATTGATGCCAATTCAAAAAGCATTCTCCATCATTCTCTTACCCTTTTGAAATTTTGTTTTTGCATTTGGGAATAAAATTTGGAACGTAGATTTCGAAAAAAAATTAGTGTGTTTTAGTGGGTCATGTTATTATGGACTTTTTAATTTTTTTTAAAAAAATATCAAATTTTAGGTTCCGAACTCTATTTCCATGAAAAAAACAGAATTTCAAAAGGATGAGAGAATGATAGGAAGAAGAAGAAAAAAATCCAAAGCAATCTATGATTTTTTTTGCACATATATTTTTTATTTATAATTTCTACTTTTCATTCGTGGATCATTGAAATAATGAAGATCACACGGTATTCACACCACCCATACACCACACCGATATTTGTTCACACCCCACCGTTGTACAAAGCTCCACTCACTTACGAAGAAAGAAATGCTATATAACTAATTAAGGTATCAATCAATATCTTCAAATTTTGGATGCTTCATTAGCCTCCAACTAATCTTTTTTTTCTTTTCAAAGTGGTTTTTATCGAATAAAGTTTTGAAAAAAACTTATATGTATTTTTTTAGATGCAATTTTTCTTGTTCCTCTCACAAAAAAGTAGTTATTTATATTTTTTAATTAAAAAAAGAAAAAGAAAATTGTTTTTAAATAAAAATAACGTTCCCTCATGTATCTAGCACAATAAGAACTATGTATATGAAACTGTACATAAGTTTGGTTCTAAAGTTTTTCTTACTTGAGTAATCTTTTTTTTTTATCGAATAAAGTTCTTCTTACTTGAGTAATCTTTTTTTTTTCCAAGTTGTTTTTATTGAATTATGTCACTGATTATAATAATTGAACACCGACTAATAGTAAATAATATGCTATGGTATGTGACATCAAGGTCTCACACGGTGGAAGGAGCCTTCAAATTAACACACTAGACATATGAGAATAGAATAGACACTCTCAATTGTAATTTTTTTTAAGAATAAGACCATTCAAATTACTAGAGTTAGCACAACACTAAATGAAGCCTAAAGCGAATATCAAATTGAAGCCACAAATATTTGTTTGAATTTTTGAAGATTTACTAAGTTATTGTCTTATTTTTATAATTTGTTTTCTTAAAGGCCTTTATGTTTTTTTCCAAAGTCTTTTTTACTACAAATTAATGAACTTATGATTTATAAGAGGTCTTTTTCCTTAGTAATGTTTTTTCGGAGGTCTAAAGCTCTTCTTTGGATCGTTTTATCTTTGAGCCGACCTACAAATTATAAAAAGAGGATAGGATTGTAATTTGAAAGAAAATGAAAAAAAAATTGATCAAGCATTAAGAAGTAAAATTTTGAGAAAAAAATTGAGAGATCCATCGCTAGACATATATACCATATCAAATAATGAAGCAAATAAACAATTCATCCCATTCAAATAAACATATGTAAAACAATCATATAATATAAATTGATACTTTTCTTTATACCACAATTATTTGGTTTCAAAACACATATGTAGTGCCATTATTAATTTCTTAGGTCAGGTTTGGGTTGAGTTAGTGTAGATATAGTCTAGATGTGCCTCTAGAGTCCTTCTTGATAAACATTCTTGTTCTCCTCCCACACCTTCACAACTCTCATCTTCACTAAATGCATTGCTAGAAGAAACATCCTTCAATTGAAACATAAAAATTCTCAAAACCCAAATCAAATGTCAAGTGAACAAAAGAATAAATATTAAGACCATGAAATAAAGTCTTTGAACATTTCATGTCTCCACCAACATATATAAAATGAAATTTTTATAAAAATAAAGCCACATACATAATTTTTTTTAATATATAATATATAATAATCTCACAAAGAGAGAAACAAACCTTGTCTATGGAAGAAACACTGTTAAGTCCAATATTAGGACGAGAGGCATAGATTAAACCAAAGCTCAATAGAAGAGCCAAGACAATAATAGTGGCAATTTTTGACATCTTGAGTTTTCTTTTAGTTGAGTTTGAGAGAAAGACATAGAAGTATACCAATTTATATATATATAAAGATAAGATTAAGGGTGTGTTTGAATTTACCTTTTGCAAAGCATTCAAACTTCAAATGTAAAATATGTTACTTCTTTTGACAATTATTATAAGTAAATATTTATTTTTCGCATTCATTGAATAATTAATATATTTAATCAAATTAAAAAAGTAAGTTATTTTTTTATAATAATGTTTTAAATGTTGATATTTCTTTCTTATTTTTGTTGTACAAATCACTAATTCTTATCCAATGGGGATTTACATATAGGAAATAAGATATGTATATTATTTTTTATAGAATATATGTGAATAATTTTAAACAAATATAGAAAATAGTACTAAATATAATTAAAACAGAAACATCCATATATAACCAATAAAATAATATGTAAAATATGTTATGTCTTAAATGTTGTTAATTTTTATTTATTGTCTTTCCTTTTTAATTATTTTGGTACAGATTAGGATTTCTTATCTAACGGGAATTTACAAAAAAATAAATTCTATTGGCTTAAATGCACTTTTGGTCCCCCTATTTTCAAAAAAATGAAGTTTTGGTCCCCCAATTTTAAAAATCAGTTTTTTAGTCCCCCTATTTTCATTTTTTTTGAGTTTTGATCCCCCATCCTATTTTGGGGTTAATTTTGTTGATGTGGCTTTGTAACTAATGATGTGGCAACATTCATGTGGACAAATTTAATATCCATGTAATTATTATATATTTTTAAATTCAATAAAACTTTATTTATAAATTATTTTAATTATTAGAATTATATATTCAACTGAAATAATAATTGTTAAATCTTATAAAATATGAAATTTGAAACCCTAATTATCAAACCTTCAACTACTAGAATTTTATTCATGCTCATATGCATTAGTGGCAATGCCACATCAACAAAATTAGCCTTAAAATAGAATGGGGGATCAAAACTAAAAAAAAAATTAAAATTGGGGGACTAAAAAGTTAGTTTTTAAAATAGGGGGACCAAAACTTCATTTTTTTGAAAATAGGGGGATCAAAAGTGCATTTAAGTCAATTCTATTTTATCAAAAAAATAACCAAGGTATTGAGCTCAAGTGGTTAATGAGTTTTTCCTATGAAGAATTATTTGGGAGAACCCAAATTCAATTCGTAGTAGAAATAATTCTAGGTTAGAGTTTATTCATTATTATTAAAAATAATAATCCATCATAAAAAGGAAAATAAAATAAATTACTCATTCCGCTCCTGTCATAATTCTATATCTCTAGACTATTATGTTTTTTTTTTTTTTTTTTTTTTTTTTTTTTTTTTATGTAACCAAAAAAAAAGACTATTATGTTTTTCCTGATTAAAAAGAAAAATTATTTCAAACATTTTCAGAAGGTTTGTGAAAAAAGAGTAAAATATGAAAATTCCTTTAACTCATTAACCATTCTTAGAGGGCCCAAACTAAAATATGACCAAACAGCAAAGCCCGGTAGAAAAGTGAAACGGCCCAATCAAAAGAAACAGTTGAAAAATTGAGTTAAAAATAAAATGCGCCGTTGCCGGGGATCGAACCCGGGTCACCCGCGTGACAGGCGGGAATACTTACCACTATACTACAACGACCCGGTTGTTGATTTTGTTATATGTACACTATAAAAGCTAATCAACATAGCATCATACTGTCAAAAATAAAAAAATTATTCAAAAAATATAATCATGATAGCCACTGCCACAGTAAATGAGAATAAAAAATACTAGTGTATATCATTTAAAGAAATGTAATATATATCCACAAAAAGAAAAGTACAATATATATCTATGGTGTAAGAATCAAACCAATTAAACTCGAATTCTATTTGTTCAAAGTTTCAAACATCAGTTTTATATGTTATTCAAAAATTCAAAATCAATCACTCAAGATGAGATTCTTGAAAAATATCACACATTAAACACGAGTGTCTCTTCTAGTCAAAACTCGAATTCTATTTGTTCAAACATCAGTTTTATACTTTTATATGTTATTCAAAAATTCAAAATCAATCACTCAAGATGAGATTCTTGAAAAATATCACACATTAAACATGAGTGTCTCCTCTAGTCAAAATTTGAACCTTTTATAAGTAGATAGATGTTCTTACATTGGTAAAATGTAGACTATCGATCAAAACATCCCTATTTCAACAGGCGGAAAGTTATTGCAAAGTCAATAGATGACATAGTAGTTTTTTTTTTTTTTTTTGACTTCGATGACATAGTGGTTAACCCTTGTAATTTTTGTTATTATGTTTGAATCATATAAAAAAACAATGTGCTTCTATTATACAGTGTTAAAATTTGGAGAAAATATCTTTTCCACGAGAAAAATTCAACATTATATGAAGTCAACGTACTTCTATTGGTTAAGGTGAAAAAATTGAGTCATTGTTATAACCGGTTAATGAGCTTCACTGATAAACGATGAATTATTTGAAAGAATTCGAGTTCGATTTATATCTAATCAATTTTTAGTCAAATTTTATTTATTTAATCATCTTAAAATCAAATTTGAATTAACAAAATCTCATTCTCTAAAAAACCGGAGATAAAAAAAAGCGTTTGGAAAAAAATGTCTTCTCCAGTGGTAAAACATTCAACATGAACATATAAAACTATATAAAGGCTAAAAATGAGGACAACGTATAAATCTTGTGTAATGCAACCATTTTATTTATTAGTTTGCCATCTTACACCTTCATTGTTAAAAAAAGGGTGTAACTTTTGTTATTATAGTAGTAGTAATACAATCAATTTAAGGACAACAATTACAATGACATGAATAGTCGTCGTGACATTTTCCGGTTGCATGTATATTTTTGCATTCAAACTTGCAAAACGCTTTGCAAATAAAAACCTCCCATTTACGACAGAAATGAGGTCTATAGACTAAGCACGGTACTGCCTCGGTCATCATCATCTGATTTCCTGCAACAAATAGCACAATCCAGTCGGACATAAACATGGTTTATAAAAATATCACTAACTCATAAAACTTTAATTTGTACAAAAAAAAACTCAATAGTAAACATATTTATACCAAAATTCATCGAGATAACAAGCAAAAGAATGGAAAAACAAAAGAGACTTTTCATGTTTTTGATTTTAAAGAAATTGTTAAGCTTTTAAAAGTGGGTTGACACTTATGAATATAAGTCCTATATATATTGTGTGAAGAGAGATATGGAAGTCAAAATATTTTTTGATAAGAATAACGATTATATCAATAAAGGATATTCCGTTAAAAAAAATCAATAAAGAATATGTTTATGGTATCAAAAGTTGACCAATTAATTATTCTTGCTATTCACTGTATTAGTAAACACTGATGAGTTGACCAATTAGATTTGTTTATTATGTCAAAAATTGATCAAATAGTTATCTGTGGTACTATTATTTTAATAATAATAATAATAATAATAATAATAATAATAATAATAATGAACCAACAATGAATTGATCAAAGTGGTAAGAGTCTTAATCCTCTTAAGCACGTGGTCAGGGGTTTGATTCCTGACTCATACGTATTGAGAAAATTCGGTTCCCCAACGTAGATTAGTCATCGCTAACGACAGTGGAAACTTCGTACTAATATCATGGTAACCAGAAAAAAAGACTGAACAATAATGAATGAGTCCTATTGGTAAGGGGTATTGGTTTTCTTAAGTATGTAGTTAGAAGTTCGATTTTTGACTCATTGGGAGGGGAGATACCACCTTATATATTGTACCCCATATGTTTTTCGACGGAAATTAGTTATCGCTAACGACGGTAAAAACTTCGTACCAATATGATGGTAAAAAAAAAACTACTAAATCAACCAATTATATTTTTGTAAAAAATTGATTAATTAATATTTGTGGTACTATTATTTTATGAAAAGTATCCCTACATGGTGCGACAAAATAATTAGACGAATTTGTATGAAAACTACTATACGAGAACAGATCGTCTCCTGCTGCATTATCTACAACACTCTCTCCTTCACATATTTGCCAATATACAAGAACATATTTGCACAACATTACATGAACTCAACTTTTGCTGGTCAAGGTGAAAAAAATCAAGTGATTAATGTAAGATGATTAATGATTATGAGTTTCACCAGTAAACGAGAAATTCTTTGAGATGATCTAAATTCAACTTCTAAATAAACTAATTATTTAGTTAAATTTTACTTATGATCATATCCGAATTACCCATGAGTCTCTCTCTAAAAATTGAAGATTAACTAAAAAAATTTGGACAAAAAGGTCTTCTCTCTACTAGCACAACATTCAAGATGAACATAAAACTATAAAACCCAATATAAGTACAAAAAAAGAGGAAAATAAATGTATAAATTGTGTGTAATGCAACCACTTTATTTATTAGTTCACCATTTTACACATTTGAAACTTGAAAGGTAGAGCCTTCCAATATTATTATCAATTTAAGGACAACAATTACAATGACATGAATAGTCGTCGTAACATTTTCCGGTTGCATGTACATTTTTGCATTCAATCTTGCAAAATGCTTTACAAATCAAAACTTCCCATTTACGACAAAAATTACGTGCATAGACTAAACATGGTACTGCCTCAGTCATCTTCATTTGATTTCCTGCAACAAATAACATAATCAATTGAAAATAAACATGGTTAATAAAAAATTCACTAAATCATAAAGCTTTAATTTGTACAAAACAAACCCAAAAATCTTATTTCATACCAAAATTCATAGAAATAACAAGCAAAAGAATGGAGAAAAAGAAGAGGTTTTTCATGTTTTTTATTTTAGAAAAATTGTCCAGCTTGCAAAGGTGGGTTGACACTATGAGTATGAGTCCTTATATATATATATATATTGTGTGTGTGTGACATAGATATAATGGAAGTCAAAATTTTTTTTGATAATAATGACAACCATCGTTATTAATAAAGGATAGTCATAGTATCAAAATTGATCATTTTTTTCTTTCTTGACAATAATTAATGGAGAATAATAAAATGTGCCCCAAAAGCATATTCCATCCGTCCCAAAATATATGGGAAAATTGGTCAAAGAAAATTGATGTATTTGGTTAAAAATTCGGACTAAATACATCAACATTGGTTAAGAAAGCAAATATAGAAATTATCATGTGGAACTTGTACATATTAAATTTTTAAGCATTAAATTTCTTTCATTATTCAAACATAATTTCTATATTAAGATACCATTAACATAATGTGCTCTTAGGGCATAAAAAAAAAATGAAATATAATGGATACAAAGTTCTTGTGTGTCTAATAAATTGCCATTTAATTTGTGTTATACAGTTTCATATAAAAATGTCAACATATGGTATACAATGCATACAAAAGTTCGAGTCATATCCTTTATTTGGTTGTTAAAGCATGACATACTGCAATATAACTATAATAAAAGGTGAATAAGATTAGGTAATGCACACTATATGTGATTTTTGTGGTAATATATGTTGAAGATTTACATATGTTGTGTGATTGCCCACTTGATCCTCTTTGGTTGAATGTTGTTCATGTTAGATAAAAATAAATAAATAAATAAATAAATAAATAAATAAATAGGATTACCACATCTTGAGTAACAATAAGTCAAATTGAACACCATGCATTGATGGATGTTGAGACTCCATATTGACTATCACAAGGTCTTTTATTTTAGCTGAGATATTCATTAGTTTTTTCTGGATTCATTCTTCCATGAAGCGTTAAAAAAGAAGTTCATCAAAATTCAGGATCTCCAATAAATCAAATAATTGAAATGATTATTCAGATGGAAAAAATTCATCCGAAATCACCTTCTGTACCTCTTTCCAACTCTTGCGCATGAAAAAAATTCGGATGAAAAAGGAGAAATCACCTTATGTACCCAACAAATTTCTCAACAAAGTGAAGAATTGTAATATTTTCTAATCCCCACCAACAAAAATTTCTCTAAATCGGCCACCGAACATAGTGTCAGGGGCGGATCCATGCCTAATGGATTGGGGGCTCAAGCTCCCACAACTAATATATTTATTTTAGTCCCCATAAAAATTAATTAAGTCCATTAACTTATACTTTATATTTGTACACTCGCCACAAATTCAAATTTTCATTTTCATCTTTTAATAATCTTGATTAAAATAAAATAAGTCATAATCTCAAAAAAAATTCTAGTTATATTTGTGCGTAGGTTCTCCCGGTCTCCGATCAAATTCTTTGTACACTATCTTTTTCGCTTTTATTTTTCTCCCATCATATGCAACCTCTCCTCCTCCTAATGGATCAACATAAATGTTGAAGTACAAAAGTAAGTATATTTTTATCGTTTCCACATGGACTGATGCGATATTGATGTCGTTCAACAATTAATATAATTTTAAGTAAAGTGGTTGACATAGTTTGTTTATGAGAAAGTACGAAAATATAGTTATGGTAAAGAAACGATTGAAATCACAGAGAGATAAGTTTGCTGGGATTTAGAAATCGCTAACTCATTCATATGTATTCTCCTAATCAGTTATATAGATTTTAGACATTTATCAATATTATCACCTATCGCTCGTCGAACGTTTTCGTGTCCAGATAACGTCGGGATATCTATCGTACCTATTAACCTCCAATGTCTCGGATCATCAATCAATACAATAGCATTAAGATCCGATACAAAAAGTGAATATTAAACCTAAATCTATGTCTAGAATTTAGGATATTCAATAGATGTTATCCTAGTTCTTTGGGTTCAAAAAAGTATATGTCTATAACAAGTTAAACCCTAGAATTAAAACATGAATATCAAGGACAACACCAATATTAATGGATAATCTAAAATCATATATAAGACCATGATCATAAAGTATACATATTACTAGAGTTAGTTACATTTAATCCCAACAAAAGAGAGATTAGCTACTCATTTTCATGATAGCTTTACAAAAGATAAAGAAGAAAAGAGATGAACAAACATATCAATGATGATGTCTCAACTATTGTTGTGCATCCACCTTCAAATCCCCTTGAATCTGCCTCATTAGGTTTCTCTCGGCTTCTGGATGTGTTTTTGAATGTTTAAAACGGAATGAATCTTGTTTTTCTGCATCTGGTGTATATTTATAGTGGAGCTGGAATTTCAAGCATTACTTCACAATTGGGTTTGTTAACACGTGTCCCATTAGCCCTCTGAGTCACCTCTGAACTCTTCTGACTTTCTCTGGCTTATGCTAGGAACTCTTTGCCACTTTCTTGCCTGTTTCTAGCTTTCTCTAGCCCAGCTAGCATATATCAGTTCAAACATTAATTCTTCATAAAAAATTCAAGTTTAATTACAAAAACTTGTCAAAATGATTGGGATTAAAGATAAACTAACCAAAATTAGATCAACACATATATGTACAAGTTCTTGGGGACTTATATACTCATATCTTGCAAAATAAGTTAATAAGTACTTTGATTCACAGTGTAATTCAACTACTTTTTGGCACTTATCAATAAACGATTTTTTTAGGACCGTCCCAAAGATAAGGCTATCAAGGCAATCACCTTAGACCTCTAAAAATCTAAAATAAATTATTTTTATCTTCTATTTCTCTTGTGAACAATTGCAAATTTGTAGAATTTTTTTTTTGTTTATTATAATAAATCAAGCAACGTCTTCAAAAAATTATTAGTCGTAACATTTTCAAGCCCCCACAAAAAAAATTCTGAAAAATCCATTTGAATAACATATGAAATACATGAAAAATCCAAACAAATGTTTTCCAACATGTAACTGAAGTGGCATCCTTTTAAGTTCTCAGTCTTTCTTAATTCCTAAGCTTCATCCTTATAAAGAATTTGTGTCACTCGATAAATGCAGTCTACTAGTTTCATAGTTCCTTCAATTTTCTATGAAAAATGCAATTTTCTCTTTGAAATGTTAGATGCATCAATAACACAATTAAGTCATGACTTTTCAATAAGGAACTAAAATAAATCTTCACTTAATTATAATTAACTAATTAACTTACAATTGATAATAATTCAGTTGATAAATGACAAAGGAGAGGGAATCCAAATAACAATATACTATGCTTTCCATTAAAATTTACTTGTAGCACATGCAAACTACTTTGCTTGCTAAAAGACATGGTTGCTAAATTCTCTATGTTTTTTTTTCTCTCCATTAAATAAATAATGGATCAAATATATTTCACTAAAATGGCAATAGAAACAAGTGCATGCTATCCTCCACTCACTATACTTTAATATTTTGCTAAATTTTCTAAAGGAACTAACTGACAACAAAAACAAAACTCTGTCCCTTTACTTATAGAATCAATCTGCTCAACTAAGAAAACTGCCCTAGAATTTTTTTATTATAAGCAAAAGAATTATTAATATTGCCATTAAAAAAAAAAAAAGAATTATCAATATTATACAAAGAATACTTCAACTATTTCAAAAGAAAATTCAGACTCAGTATCATAGTAGAAGAAGTAGTTGCGAAGGGTGGTATATTGCTTTGGACTAACCTTGACTACCCTACTTTTTTTTTTCCAATTTATTTAATTTTTGTACTAAGATTGTGCATTTTTAATATTTAGCCACTTTTATAATGTAGATTTAATTATTCTAAATTAGTTTATTTGCGAAAAATTAGTAGAAATAAAAAGGCAAAAAATTGTTACTTAATAAATAAACTTATTCTTTATATTTTTATTTAGTAGTTTTTTAATTTCTTTGTCAATAAAAATTCATAAAATTTAGTCTTTGCTTCGCCGCCGTGAATAAGAAAAAAAACTACCCTAAAATCTTATATTCCTTTCATGTTTTCACTAAATAAACCATTGAAGATGAGGATATAGCTAGTGATACATACATAGTCTTTATATATACTATCTTTAGACAACGTCACATAAGTTAGTGAAAGTGTAGATAAAAGTAACCATGTTCTTCAAGAATCTCATAATATACTCGGTGTATATGAGTAAAATGTAAATGTAATGCCTCTAGATGGAAAACTATTTTTAATAGCTTGTTATAGCACAACATTTGCTTTATGTTTAAGTCCCTGCTTTTTCTACTTTCATCTCCACACTCCACTCAACAGATTACCTTTACTAAGGGTGTAAATATGAGATCGGCTATAAACTAAATTAGCTCACTCAAATTGGCATCAGAGAGAATCGAACCTAAGACCTCAAGGAGGAACATACTTCCAGGTCCAAAGTCAATACCACCAGACCAACCCAAGTAGGTTGAGATCGGCTATAAACTAATATTTGGCTTGGCTCGTCAAGGGGCTCAAACTCCAATTATTTAAATTTTTAACTTGGCGACACTTAGTCTAAACAAGTTGAACTATCTATTTACCTTTGCAAAAAAAAAAATTGATGATGTTAATTAATTAAATAAATTTAGGGTCCGTTTGGATTAACTTACTTTTGAGCTTATTCCAACAACTTATGCAAATAAATAAATTTTTATTTATTATTATAAGTTGGTTTATGATAAAATCGTTTATTAAAATATAATTTCACTCATGAAAACTTATAAAATAACATAAAACATAATTTATATTGCATAAAATATTTACATAAGTTAAAAAATAAACTAATCTAAACATACTGTTAAGCTTATTTATTCAACGTCAAGCTTATTTAATCTGAAGAATATAATTACACTAATTTATTATTATTATTATTATTATTATTATTATTATTATTATTATTTTGTGAAAATAATTAATATTAACTTCTTTTTTAAAAGATAAATTACCAATTTGTCAAAAAAAAAGAAGATAATTTACCAATATCCCTAATTTCTCCTAGTTACCCTGGTACCGTTTTAGACCGTGGCTAATTGACGAATATGCGTGGTTGTAGATTTGTAGGCATGTTACCACACTTTATACTAGGTGTTCAACCCGTGCGTTGCACGGGTTTGATTAGAATGTTTTAAAAAAAAAAAGTTGCGTTTTATAATAAATTGTATTAAAAATGATAATTTTTTTAGATGTGTTGAATTATTCTTCGATTATAAAAGTGACTTTTAAAATATTTTAAATTTTTTTTCTCCATTCAAGTGAATCTATAATATATATAGATAGATAAAAATTGTTTTAAACACAGACAATGTGTCATTCAGGTGTATATAGAAATTATTAGAAGTGCATTCGATTAGTGTATTATATTAAAAATTTGTTTTATTAATCTTGTTTTTTCTGGGTTTAATTTATATATCTTCAAATTAGTGTAATTTTTATTTTAATGTATTTTTTGTTTTTATGAAAATACAGTGGATCATTTTAATACATTCTTTATATCTACCATTCTCTGTAGCTCTCTATCTTTATCTTAATTATACTTCAATCTCATCATTATTTTATATGAAAAAAATGGTTGATACTTGTCTTGACATTTAATTTATAAGAAGAAGATGACATGTTAATTAATCGTAAATTATTTTGAAGTATTAATTTTTTTTATACTTTAAAGAGGCTTTTTATATTAGACTAAATATTCAAAGAACTTTCGAAACAACTTTGTCATGCATGTGTAGTGTAAATAGTATTTTATAGGGTTATTAAATATATTTTTAATCCTCTAAATATATTTCAAATTAAAGTCAAAACACTATTAAAATGAAAGATGTAATCTTCATATCAAAGTCACAATATTACCAAAACATTTCATTGTCATTCCGCTTGAATAAATTTGTCATATCGCTGATCAAACAAAACGATGAGATTATGAGTTTGCTAAGCATGCGAAAGGATACTGCACTGAAAATGAATATCTTATTCATTTTAATTTTGATCGGTTTGATATTATTTTGGCAGCTTACGATTCACATCATGAATTCACATCGACTTATCATAAAGAAAAAAACTTTGTCATAAAGACATACTATAGTATAGTCTACTAATATATTTTTAAGGATCGACATCGACTTATATCCACTATCCTCTCTATGTTTCTCGCATTTTCTCTCTCGATTCACTATAATTTGTCAAATTTTATATTAGAGCTAGAATTCAAAAGAACATTTTTAATAAAAGAATATATTTTTTAAAAGAGAAAAGAAATCATACATGTTCTAATATTCTTCAGATAAATATGGGATTTTATCTTAAACGTCTAGCATTTATAATCCTCAATTCATAATATCTTTTTCTTTTTTCCTTATGAATTTGATAAAATAAAAATAAAAAACACACAATGAATAAATATGGCTAATGATATCAACTTAATATAAAGAATATGTAAGAGCAGAGTTATCCTTTCAATTATACTAATATGTAATCACCACTAACTCTTAGTTTCTCTCAATTAATTGGTAACAATCATTTGTTATTCTTAAACATTGTCTCTTTTATTTCTACTTCGTTTAAAAAATATATTATACTATTTAATAATTATCTTAAAAATAACAAACTTAAAAAGCGATTTAACAATATTTGGATAAACAACGAAAATAGCTAAAACTACAAAAAAACAAAAAGTAATATTGTTACCCAAAGTAAGGAATATTGTTAGGCAATTTTTTTTTTAAAAAAAACAAACCATAAACTAATTAAAGGGAAATTTATTAGGTATATCCAGCACAAATAAAAAGAAAATCAAACAAACCTTTACTCAAAAATTAAAACATGTAGTCTTGTAAAGATGACACATAAGTACAATATGTTAAGGAAACATAGGAGTTGTATATAACATGCATTGCAACAATGTCTCACTCGTTGAATATGAAGAAGAAAAAAAAAAAGACACAATGAGATTACAAAATTTTAGAAAATTACTATTTTTCTACGATAAAACTAATAACTCTTCCAAGCTTCAAATATAAATTTCAGATGCCCATATATGTATGAGGAGTGATTGTACATAAAGGTTTGACACTCAAAATAAGTACACAAAAAACAACATTAAAAGGGTTATCTTTCACCTTTCATAATTTTTTTTTATACTGCTCGTTTGTAAACACTATAATTTTATTTTATTTGTTATGAGATGAAACACTATGATTTATGAGATTGCTTTTAGCATATATTAAATTGACATTTATATTAAATTGAAACTTATTGGAGCAAAGATAAAACAAACTTAACTGATACTTAAATATCGAATATGATAAAAATCTTACATGGCATAACAACCATTAGTAAATTTTATTTTATTTGTCTTTTTTACTAACATTAGAAAGTAGTTCTGACAATCAACCAACTTCTTATATTTACAAAGATTGGACAAAAGATTATTAGCAAAAACATTAACTTTTTTTAAAAAAAAGACAATAAAATACACAAAATAATAAAATGAACAAAAAAATTTAAAATGAATAATAACCCAAAACAATAATAATAGTAATAATAATAATAATAATAATAATAATAATAATAATAATAATAATAATAATAATAATAATAATAATAATAATTACAATTAGTACCCCACATTAAATGGATGTAAGTGAATGATGTGGCTAAATGAAAGGTTTTCATTGGTTTGTGGATTAGGGTTTAGATAAGCAATTCCACAACTATCTAGGATTTATATATATAGATAATGACTAATAGAATGAGAAAGGGTGGAATTTTTTTGTAACTTAAGCTTAATTACATTAATATTAGAGATTAATTTATTATACAGAAAAAGAGAAAGTGAGAAGATTTTCTACAAACCAAAAGAGTTACAACATAAAAGCTCACATCATACAAAACACAGATACAATTGTTTCTCCTCTACATATAGTAAACAATTACCGGACTATATAAGAGAGATTGATAAGATTTTTTCTACAAATCAAGAGAGTTACTACATCATAAAAGTTGACACTATCCAACTCATACATACAATTGCTAACCCTCTACATAGCAAACAATTATTATCATTAATCTTATCTTTTCATCATACATATACATGTCATCTATCTAGCTCAAACCAAAGAAGTTTGAAAAAAGGTTTGGAATTAAATTAATTCCACAACAATATATCAAATTCTACAATTATACAACTATATTTTTTAATTTTATGACAGCTTACTAAAGTTCCCGATGGCATAACTTGTATCCAAACATGCATCTGTCACTTCAAGCTTAAATGTTACACTTTTTATGTTGCGGTAGCAATCAACCACTCCATTTGCACGCCTCAAAAAGCTACACCAAACACAAATTGGTAGGTGCTTAAATTAAAAGAGTAATATCATACGCTGATTATTATGAAAAAAGGACACAAAATGAAAATACAAATCTTTGATTATTATTCTCCTTCTGCAATACACACACCTCTCAAATTGAAAGTCCACAAACCCATATCTAGCAAGAGATTGTTCATAAGGCACATATATATATAGTCAATTAATGTCACGTTTTAATTTTTTGTGGGAATTGAAAGGCTAAGAAGATTTTTTGATAGGAAAATAGTAAAAAATTGCTAATATTAAAAGAGTGTACTGTTTCAAAAAAATGACAACTTTTCATATGATTTAGGCCATAAAAGTTAATGAGAAAGTTATTTGGGAGTTACAAACATGAAGGAAACATAAGAGTATACACAATAACAATGCATATGAAAAAAATATGAGTTTGTAGAGATGACACATAAGCATAAGAGTTTTTGTAGAGATGACACAGCAAAACAAAGTTTGCTTTACAATAATATATATATATATATATATATATATATATATATATATATATATATATATATATATATATATATTTGCCACTTCAAGCTTAAATGTTACCCTTTATATGTTGCGGTAGCAATCGACCACTCTATTTGCACGCCTCAGAAAGCTACACCAAATATGAATTGGTTAGTGCTTAAATTAAAAGAGGAACATCATACGTTGATTATTATGAAAAAAAAGGACACAAAACGAAAATACAAACCTTTGATTATTATTCTCCTTCTGGAATACACACACCTCTCAAATTGAAAGTCCACAAACTCATATCTACCAAGAAATTGTTCATAAGGCACATATATATATATAGTCAATTAATGTCATGTTTTAATTTTTTGTGGGAATTGAAAGGCTAAGAAGATTTTTTGATAGGAAAATAGCAAAAGATTACTAATATTAAAAGAGTGTACCGTTTCAAAAAATTTACAACTTTTCATATGATTTAGGCCATAAAAATTAATGAGAAAGTTATTTGGGAGTTACAAACATGAAGGAAACATAAGAGTATATACAATGACAATGTATATGAAAAAATATGAGTTTCGTAGAGATGACACATAAGCATAAGAGTTGTTGTAGAGATGACACATCAGCAAAAAAAAAAGTTTGCTTTACAATTATATTTTTTCTCTTATAATTTGGGACAAAAAAATGGGTTTTTTTCCTTTATAATTTGGGACGGAGGGAGTATTTCAAAGATAGTCAAATATTCAAATCTATCCATAAAAGTATTTTAAAAGAAATTAAGCACAAAATCATGAAAATTGAATAGAGCAATAGCAAACACACATGATAAAAATATTCAAGAAGGCATGACATTGTGACACAATAGGACTTTTCTACATTGATTGAGATACAAATGACGAATTTGTGTTCTGCAAACACATAAAAAAATAACTCAAGATATAAAAAATAAACGAAGTGCAATATTTATTCAATTACCTCTTTTTTTTTCTTCTAACATTGATTGAGACACAAAAAATGAATTCGGGATCTGCAAACACACACAAAAGAATATAAAATCCTCTTGATTCTAATTGTTATGCAGACAAATTGAGAGCAAAATTAAAAAAAGAAAAGAAAAAAAGAGTAGCAATCTAAGAAAACAATATGAATAGTCAAAACATGTGTCAAGAGTAAGAAAAATAACAAAAACTATCAAACATAATTGGATACCATTGAAAATTGTTTGGAGAAAATGATGACTATCCAAAACAAAATTTATACCAAAATTAGTGAGCTTGTGTATTGCTTATAGAGTCCACCGTCTGATACAATTTTATTTATATCTATAATAAGGAAGAAAACGTCAACTTAAAATTTAATTATGGTGTCATGTGTACTATTACTCTTTGACTCCATGTATTCTTTTCTAATTATTGTTGTTGGTTTTTGTTTATGAAATTTATTGGTTGTTACATAACTTCTCATGTGCCACCGAAAGAAGATATAAGTGGTTGCCTTAAATTTTTCCATTTAATCAGTTATGCGTTTTTTTTTTTAACATCAATCAAGTAATGTGCAATGAGCTTACAAAAAAAAAATTAATGTGTAATGAAAAATGACACATAAACATCAACTCTTGCTTAGAAAAAAGAAAAAAATGAGGAGTTTTGTTAGGCTGCCACATCAGCAAAAAAAAGTTTGCTTTACAATTATAATAATATATAATATATATATATATATATATAGATAGATAGATAGTTGTGGCAAATACTAAATTTAGTTGTGGCTAAATTTTAACGCTCCAATAGACCACTCTCAAAATTAGCATAAGCTTATTAGCCACAATCAATTACACTTTTAGCTACGGTTTTAACCGTGGCTAAAGCGTATTTTTGCAGTGTTATAAGCAATTTTAGAAATATATTTATGGTTTATTTCATATTACATTTATTATTTTATTTAAATATACTAGACCAAAAAAAAACATAGAGATAAAAAGTCAAAAATAAACATTATGTAAACATTAGATATATAAATTTGACATATTATATATGCTGTCTATATTTTTTTTAATAAAAAAGAAGTTAAGTGTGTTTTTAGCAACAAAAAAAAGAAGTTAAGAGTGCTTGTAAATAGTGAGATCAATGGTCCGTTTGGATTAACTTATTTTTGAGCTTATGCAAAATATGTTATGCAAATAAATAAAGTTTCATGTTAATTTTTAAATTCCTACTAACAAAAACTGTATATTTATAAACTATTTTTTTATAAACTACCTTAACAAACTTAGAATAATATATAAAAATTTATTTATTTACATAAACTATTTTTATGTAAACTCAAAAATAAGTTAATTCAAACGATCTCCAAATAAAAAATATAAATGCATTCATAAGTTTTAGACATATCCACCCAACTTTGAGAATTGAGATAATTCAAACATGAAAGTTAAATTAAATATAAGCCTTTCTTCTAAGTTCTAACCATATCATATATATATATATATATATATATATATATATATATATGCTTCATTATAGACCATGAAAATTTCTTTCTGGATTTTTAATTATGTGTAATGTTCCACTTGACTGAAGTCTTTGACTAAACTAATAAAAGACAACAATATTGAGTAACTCGTGGCCCGTGATATCAACACTACACAAAATGCCATAGGCTGAAATAATTAAAAATTGTATTACTCCATTTAATTGATTTTGTCCTTTTCTACATATTAAGCCTATTGTTATGAATAATATAGATGTGGATGTCCATTAGTCTAAGCCCATATTCTTGGCCCATGTAATCTCCTATATATATGACTATCTCACAATGTAAATGACACACCTTGAATAGAACAATACAAGAGTCTATTCTCTCTTCTCTTTCTCTCCTTCATCTCTTCTTCTTTATTCTTGTTATTCTCTAGGAATAGTTCATAACACGTTATCAGCACGATAGTCTCTCCTCTTTCAAGAAAGGTATAACAACCATGGGAAGTGATAATTTTATTTTCTGTATGATTTTTTATTCTATTTTTTATCGGATCATTTTATTCCTTCTCGTTTTTTTTATATTAATTCACAAACTATGATCCAGAAGTATCATGGTGAAATTTTTGAAATTTGAATCCCGAAGATTCATAGTGTGATGAAATTTTAAAATATGAATCCTGAAGATTCATAGTGTGATGAAATTTTAAAATATGAATCCCGAAGATTCATAGTATAATGAAATTTTAAAATATGAATCCCGAAGATTCATAAGCATACGCTTATAAAAGTACCGTAAAATATCTTTTAAAATATGAATCCCGAAGATTCATAGATATAAGTAAAATCAATATCATGTTAATCTTTTAGAAGAATTCAAAAACATCAATCCCTGAAGGATTGGATAAATAATTGATTTGATCTGTTATACAGTTCTTGAACAATTTAAGAATCAATTTTTATTCTCGACGAATTCTTGAAGAATTCGTTACGGATACATCTATGAAGGATCGTACAATTAGATCTATTATATAGTTCTCAAAGAACTTAAAAATTCAAATTTTGTCCTCCATGAAATCTTGATAAATTCAATGTTATATGCATCCCGAAGGATTGCATAAATGATTATTTTTAGATTATAACAATGTTATATAGTTCATGAAGAACTTCATATGAATTCCTGAAGAATTCAATATACATACATCCCCGAAGGATAATCTCATCAATTTTTGTATAGTTCTAACAATTTATAATTTTTATTAGAGTTTTAGCAACTTATTTACTCTTATTTTATTTATTTTGTTGTTATTACTATAATTCATGATTACATTTTTTTATTTATTTATATTTTTACAGTTTAATCATACCTAATCTTGTTGAATTCCTGAAGAATTTAACACTAAAGCATCCTCGAAGGATTGCTCAAATAATACAATTTTGATTGTTAATGAAGATTAATTTTGATATAGTTCCTGAAGAACTAAAGAAAAGAAAAAACTTAATATTGAAGCATCCCCGATGGATTGTGCAAAGAATGAAATTTTATATCAATATTTTGAAATTTATGACATAGTTCTTTGAGAACTATAGAAGGTTAATATCACGCATCCCTGAAGGATTGCGTGAAGAATGAATTGCTCTTACAATATAATTAAAGATCATGTTTAGATTATTCATTATATATAAATATTTCTCAATATTTCTTGAACATTATTTATATAGTTCTCGATTAATGCTCCTGAAGTAGCAAATTTGAGAAATGATTTTAAGAGTATGCAAAAAGATTAATCGCATAAAATTTTGGCTTGCATATTCTATATACTACCTTTAATGCATATTCTATATTATTTTTTTCGATATATTATGCATATTATACAATTGATTTGAAATAATAGTATTATGAAAGGTGTATATTGCTTTTAAATTCACTTAATTATTTTATAGCTACGATTAATATCATTTTTAATTGTTAAATTAGTGGTTTTATTTACATTATCTTTTAAAATAAAGAATATGAATTATAACATTTAATTGTCATCATAATCACAAATTAATTTGTTACATAATAATCATGAATTATTACATTATTGGTAATTGTTAATTAGTTTTATTTAATCATTAATTTGTATGAATTGGTTTTGAGTAAGTTCGGTTACAAAATAAATTACATATTGCCGTTACTTTTTATAGCTACTATGAGTACCTATTAAAATTTCATAATTTTTTGTAATGTTAGTGTAATTAGTGTAAGATCGGTTACATAATAATGTAAGATTTATATATCTCAGTTACAGTTTAAATCTTACTCATGACATGACCTTTATTATTTTTATTCAATCTTTTAATTGTTAGTCTTCTATTTTTATATCTATTAAATAAATTGAAACCATCGATTATCATTCACCTTAATGGTCATTATCTCTTGTGATAATTGTTTTATAGTTGACACCATTATTCTCAATGTCTTCTATGTTTTAGAAAATAAATCTCACATTAATTTGTTTTGGTTTTATTGAAATTTATTTCATCTGTCAGTTTCTTTTACTAAAGATCGGACCAATATATATATATATTTGTTTTAAAGTTGGCTACTATTCTTCTCTTCAAAAAGAGCAACGGTTGAGATTCAATTAATTTGCATATTTTCTTTTCTCTTCAATTAAACCTTCAGAAGCTCATGTGTGATTGATGAGTGTTTATAAGTGTTTTTTTTTTTTACCGATAGTGCAATTGCACGTATAATTTTGAAATAGTACAAAATTATTGAAGGCTCCGGAAGAGTATGTGTTGTAAAGAAATAAAGTTACATTTTACTAATGTACTATATATTTTTAAGTCTTAAAGAAATTTATTATGCTTGGAGGAAATTCACATAAATAAATATCATATTGAAACAAATGAAGGATATCTTGTATCTTTATCTTACGTCAACATTTGCCTCTAATTTGGGGTATACTTATATATATTTGTGCAATTGAAGCACACGTTCTTGTAAACCGGAAGTTTACAAATCATAATAAGTTTGTAATTGGCAAGATCAGTTGGGTCATCTCTGTTCTATAATGATGCAAAAATGTTCTATGGATATGTATTGAATGGCCAGAAGTTCATTCAATCTAATATTTTTTTGTGTATTACTAGCTCGCAAAGAAAATTGATAAATTAAGAAAACGAGCGTCTCTTATTTTTTAGAATATATATAAGGTGATATTTGTAAATCAATACACCGATCATGTGGACCGATTAGATTTCTAAAATTTGAATTGATGCATCAACCAAATGGTCACATGTATGTTTGTTATAAACTCACAACCAGAAGTTTGTGAGATTATTTTTAAGAGATCATTTTATATATATTATTCTAGAAAGTATTTGATAAATATCATATGTTAATTGAAATTTATACCAAACATCTTGTGAAATATGTTCATACAAACAAAAAAAAAATAATGGACCTGAAGATCCATTCTAAGTTATAGTTGGGAACACTCAAACATGTATGTTGAGATATTGAATAGCATCATGCCAACAAATTATTATATACATAAGCTCTCCCCTAATTTATTTGAATTTTAGTTTATAAACCTATTTTCCCATATAAACATTTTTGGATGTGTTGGGTACGTCTCAATTGCTCCAATATAATGCATTTAAATGGGTAGTAAAAGAATATTGGGAAAATAATTTTTATATGAATCTCCAAAGTGAGCCAATAATTGGAGATTTTTTTACAACTTTATGGGTTGATTATCAATTGGTGAATTAGTTTTCCCAATATTAGGGGGAGATAATAAGCAGCTAAAAATATGAACTAGAAGTTCAATTGAAATGTTTTGAAATAAATTAATAATTGTTATTTTGATCCTCTTAGAAATCAATATGAACCAGAAGTTCAAAAGATAACTCATTTGCAAAATTTATGAAATCAATCAACAGCTGCTAATGCTCCAATAAAAATGAATGTCTCTGTTGGACAATCTAATATTGCAAATGATTCTTAACCACGCTTGAAGCATGGTAAGCAAATCGGTTTCAAGGATAAATTCCTCAAATAAGATAAGGAGCTAAAAAAAAAAAAAAAGATGACCCAAGTGAGGATATGAAAATCTCAAAAGAGCATTTGACATAATTGATTTTTCAGTTCCAGAAGAACTCATCAGGTACCTGTAATTTATTAAAACAAAGAGATCTCAATAAATTATGTCATGAATAAAATACGATGGAACCGAGATGAAGTCAACGTTGACAATATTTTTGCACATAATAAAGCGCTATATGTGATAAATGACAATGAGGATCATAAATCAAAGTCTATTAAGGATTATAGACAATGAAATGATTGACTAAATAGATAGACGCAATTGATAAAAAATTAAACCAGCTTTGCAAAGCGAAATGTTTTTGGACCAATAGTCCATTTCATCTGCAGATGGAGATAAATCGATATGAATAAGTTTTCAAGAGAAAAATAATAAAAACAAAATGTTTAGAGTTTGAATTGTTATTCAAGTATATTGATAAATGTCAATCATTGATTTTCAAGAAGCATATTCACCTGAAGTGAATTCAAAAATTAATTAAGTTGAGTAGCATCTGAAATACTCAATTCATGTGAAATATGTGTTTTAACGTATTTGACTGGCTCACTTGATAATGATGATCCCTGAAGGATTTAGTTATATTTGACAATGAATTATTTATATCTGAGGCTTATATTAATGATAAAATATCATCTAGACTCCCGAAGAGCTTATGAGATATTCTCATTTAAATTTATAATTTAAATAAGATTATATAGCAAAATTGTTAAAACAATTTGACATTGACAAATCTAATTTGTTGTATACTAAAAATGGTTGCAATGTCATTTGATGTGTCATGCCTCAAGAAAATGATGAACAATTTGAATTGGTCCTGAAGTACCATATCTTAATTCAATTAAGCTCACTAATATATTTGCTATAATTTCGTAGTATTTTATTTTTGCCTATTCATCCAACCCAAATATTGAAGTAAAGCAAAGCATACAATTATTTATACTTTAAAGAAACAACAATATCATCCAATCATGTGAAGATTTTAGCATTACATCAAGCAAGTTGAGAAGATGTTTTTTGTTGAGGATTGTAATTCAACACATACAAGAAATTCGTTGTTTTATTACAAAATGATGGTTCCTGCAACAACTCAACATGAAGATAATATCAGACGCAATGCTAATTTAGAGAAGAGTATAATAAAGAAGATATGACAGATTTTTCTACAGAGTCAACTTTTAGTAAAACTTTGGAGCAGCTAGTACAGAAGATTATTTGATTTTTCATCTCATGTATAATAATTGTCTTTATGAGGGAGAGATATAAATATGTTCTGCACTCTTTTTTCCTTCACCGTGGTTTTGTCCCACTGGGTTTTCCTGGTAAGGTTTTTAACGAGGCAGTTCACACACAAAGGATATTGTACTCTTTTTTCCTTCACTATGATTTTTTCCACTGGGTTTTTAATAGTAAGGTTTTAATGAGGCATATCATCGATGGACATCCAAGGGGGAGTGTTATGAATAATATAGATGTGGATGTCCATTAGTCTAAGCCCATATTCTTGGCCCATGTAATCTCCTATATATATGACTATCTCACAATGTAAATGACACACCTTGAATAGAACAATACAAGAGTCTATTCTCTCTTCTCTTTCTCTCCTTCATCTCTTCTTCTTTATTCTTGTTATTCTCTAGGAATAGTTCATAACACCTATAATTTAATAACTCTATTTTTCTTTTTCAAAAGCCAAATTTCATGTATCTATCTATATTATTTATAGCCACCAACATAGCTATTTGGCGCTGACGGGGTATGATTTTCCACGTACTAAACATTGATTAGTCCACATTTACCACGATAATTTTTTGTAATATTCATGGATGCAACTTTCATAACTTTTTCACCTTTCATGTTTACGTGTCCAAAATGACTTCGTCATAACTGTGTGCAGACTGGTAACTTTCTAATCTATTTTGTTGCATGTGTTTTCAAAGAATTGATCCTTCGTCATTAAGCTAAAGCCATTCTTTTTCTCATCGTGTAGGACCCCATTATTTTTTACTATAAATATAAATAATTATAACAAAAAAAATAATAATAATAAAGCTCATCATCTATCTGATCAATGTCTTTTCCCACCGCCATATTATGCTACCTTACTATAAAGTTAATTTTGCATGAAATTGAATATTTGGTAATGTAAAACATTTTTCATGTGTTCCTCTCAATATTTCAGGTTTAATTTTCTCTTGTATTAATTTTGATGAGTAATTTATATAGAGTAAAAATTTTGGCTTTAAACAGGTCTTTTTTAAATGGATGGTGAGATTGGTCAATTTAGATTAGTCGATCCTTGGAACCTGTAAATATACTCCTCCTTAAGGTCTCAGACTCGATTTTCTCTGGTGCCAATTTAGATAGGATAATTTATAGCTTCTTCAAAAAAAAAAAAATAGTCGATCTTTGGACCGGATACCAAATTTTTTAAATAAAATAAAAACATTTGTTTTTCCTTAAAGGAAAAACATCCACCATACGTACATATGAAACCCACTTTTACTTTTTTTAAAAAAAATAATAATTTTATCTTTGAAAAATGACCATAAAGTGTTTCCAATATCTTTTTCTATGTGGAATTTACGATGTTGCCCCTCTCTTTTCATCTTTAAATACCCAACTCCTTCAATTCAGTTCTTCCCTTTTCCCCTCCTTTCCTCCCTTCAACTCATTTTGAAAATAATTAGCAATTTCTTTGTTTCCTTCTCTTTGTTTTGTTTTAGCATTTGCTTGTAACAATGTCGTCCTTCTATGAAGAGGAATTTCCGGTCCAGTTGATGAGTCATTCGGTTCACGAAACCTTAATGTTCACACAAGACGAAATAGAGGAGTTATTTTCCCTAATTAACCAACCGGTTAATTCGTCCAGTCCAGAGTCCGGTTCACAAGGGTCAAATCGGGCGGTTTACTCAACATGCGAGAGAAAAATAAGGAGAATGCAATCAAACCGGGAGTCAGCTAGGCGATCACGTTGGAGAAAGAAGCGACATGTAGAGAACCTCAATAACGATTTGAACCGGTTGAAAATGGAAAACCGAGAACTAAAAAATCAGCTCGGGTTAACCATGCAATACAATCTCATCCTATCCGCGGAGAATGAACGTCTAAAATCAGAATCAATGTCACTTTTAGCAACACTTTTGGATCTATATCGGACTTTAGAGATCATAATTTCACAATAGATTGCAAATTTGCAAGTAGTCTTCATAACTAAATATTATTTACAACAACAAAGAAAGTGACACTATGTACACATGCATATTAATAATAAGTACGTTAGTTTTAGTTTAACTTTTACTAGCTACGTACTACAAAGAAATCATATTAACCATAGGAAGTGCATTTGTTAGAAAGTAAATTTTTTCTTCTTTTTTATTAGAAGAGAAAATGATAATCACATGGATGCGCATGTGGTGGTTTCGGGGAACCCCACGTTGTTGGAAGGACAAAGATTTGGGGTTGTGTCTACTTTTTTTATGTTGTTGCATGTCACTTTTGTCTTTTGGTGTAGCTTTTGTAAATTATATGTTTTTTTTTAGTGGAGTGATGAAAGTAATTAAGAAATGCCGGCGAGTATTTTCTAATAATTATTTGAGTAGTCTCAATCGGAATGATCATGGAATATTTGGTTTGTGTCATTGTAAATATAATCATCATAATTCAATGTAAATACGCTAAGTATCGTTCAAGTGAAGAATATGCCATATTGTTTCTTCTTTTTGTGTCTTATAATTTGGATTTTGGATAATCTTTCGTCAACTATATATTGAATTGACTAAGACCCGATGATGTGGACAAATATATAGTATTAAGTTGGTTCATGTCTTCTGCCTTATTTAAAAAAGAAAATAAAATATTGATCCACTATAGAAAAGGAAGTGGTTCACTAAAGAAATTGAAAAGGAAGTGGTTAAAAAAGTAAAAAGAGACGTAAGGCCAATATTTAGGTAATGAGGTCATATAGAAGCGGCCCACTTACATGTGAACAACTTTCTTTTTTGTTACTGAGAAAAATAAAGAAAAGAATGAACCATTTCCTAACACATAAAGGATGATGTTTTCTCTTTCGATCCCCCGTGATTATTTTTAACCTCCAATATTTCAATTTTGTTTTTGCAGAAAAATTTGTTTAGTAGAAATCAAAATTTTTTCTAGTGCAAATTCAGATAAAAATTTCGGTTTGTAGAAACCAAAATTTTTTTTCAAGGCAAAAAAATTTCGGTTTCTAAAATTCGAATTTTTTTGCAAGAGCAAAATTGAAAATTCAAGCGGTATAAAAGAAACACGGGGGGTCGGAAGAGAAAACATCATAAAGTATATGCTAACATGGTTGGAGGCAAAACATGGATTTATGGACCATAGTAAAGAGGTCGCAACAATTAGTTTTCATCTTAACAAGAATATCCGCACACTCATTGTTTCTCTTGAGGATATGATGAATGCAAATACTTCAATCTCTTGCAAGAAATTTTTTGTATTGGGCGACTAGTCCCCTAGGTTTATTGGGCTCGCCCCGCCTTTTGGACGAGAGTCCTAATGGGCCGTCTGATCCGCCATTGAGAGGACATGGATGGATTGGATCTTAGCTATCTGTAACCCTGAGCTCATAGGTTGGGGACAAGCTCAACTTCTTCCTCTTATTGAGGAGGCACGAGCGCCACCTTAACCTAGAGGAGGGATATATGGACCAGTAGCCATCAGAAAAGACACGTTCTGCATATACAGAAAGACTAAACCCTAGCTCAGCATCCCAGTTTACTAGACACTCTCTTACTTAACCTTAGCAAGAACAATTTCGAATGATTTTTGAGATAATTGCGTAATAATGAAAATATGGAGTGTCCTTCATGACCAACTGCACCACATGTCGTGAGTGCTTTAGTAACAAATAAACTTTCTATAAACTTTCTCCCAATATAATTTGAGACTAACCAAAAAAGCTTGAATCTCAACACAGAGGATATTAGAAGTATTCGCACTTCCATAGAAACTAAATTGAAAATTGTACGTCATGTTTACCAATCAAACCAACGTAGCCATACTTGGATTCGTCAACACACTCCCATCAACATATCGTGGACAACCATGGTATTACCATCTCGAGGGCCAAGTGACCATGAGAACCGGCCGGAGACACCGCCAAAAGCTAGTTGAGCAAGCTGAAACTAGGAATATTTTAGATACTTGTGTTCAAGAAAATAGAAAGATTCATAAAGAAAATATATGGAGATCCATTGAATCTTCCATCACTTGTTCTCAAAGGATGAATCTTCAAATGTCAATTCTTCACATTGTTTTCGTTGTCCCCAAACTTCAGCATCTTAGACTACCATACAATATGCTATTTTCTCCCTCCCCTCATGCATCAATCTCAAATTATTATTCTCCACTTTACAATATTTATGATAATAAAAATACACCTATATATAATAACGAGACCTTCTTTCATTTGTTATTTTACAATCTCAAATTTTTATTTTTCATTTGTTATTTTTTAATATTATGTAAAATTGTCAAATGTATATAGAAGGAGAGAGTATCAATCATTGTCTAGGAAAATAAAGATGCACGTGCATATTTTGGACTCAAGTAAAATCTGCCTTCAAAGTTACAATGACTTTTTTTATGAGTGGTTGTTTTTAATCCAAATGCAAGGAATGGATTTGAATTTCAGATTTGTAGCCCCCATGAAATCCACTTTGAATCCTCTTCGTGAAATTGAAAAAAATAAAAATAAAAGGAGTTAAATAATCGCATCGCATGCAAACCAACTTATTCAAAGTTGCCTGTGCATGAATATATAATTTTATGAAAATATTTTCTTTTGAAAATTTTGGTTTAAAAAAATAACTTGCTCAAATTAGATTTACATGTATATATTTTGATTCTCAATTTATATGTTTTATAAATATATAGCGGTGTCGGTGTCCTATATTTTTTACATTAGTGGTGTCATGGTGTCCGTGTCTGTGTTGTGTCGGAGTCCGTGCTTCATAGTGAAATACATCTTATTTAGATATATGCATCGATATATTGTTGAGGATGGTAATTTTATAGGGTCTACAAATAGTGTTTAAAATAAAATAAAAATTAATAAACAATTTTCATAAATTTATCCGAATTATCCACCTCGGCGGATGTATTGATACATATTTAAATAAAATATATATAAATTATCAAAATGAAAATAATTTTCAAGGTTGAATTACATGCTGCCACCTATTTTCTTTGCCTACTTCTTAGATACTGCAACTTCTAAGAACTTGCAAGAATTCTCTGTTGCAACAAAGTTTAATAAAAGCAAGAGTTGTCATCTTTTGACCTAAAAAACAAGATTAGACAAAACAAATTGATAATACTTAACTTTAATTTTAGAGAAAAAGATAATCAATACGATTTGATATCAATCCATATTGTGCATTGTGGTGTAATGTGAAGCTTCTTTTTCTTTCCAACAATGGATAATACAAGACTATTTACAATATAATCTTTTCACTGTCGGTTAGGATGTCTCATATTTCAATTAATCTCTGTTCATGAGATTGATTAAGTATAGTAGACAAATTATCATGCACCAATCATATATGTTCCTTTCTAAAACTTTTCCTAATTTAACTTAATCTAAAACAGTCATTTTAATCTCATAGATGACATCTCAGCAGTCACAATTTTTTTTAAAAGTAGACTCACCTTATCAAACCAGTTAGCAGAAAATCCAATGAGTTTGTCGCTTAGTTGATTGTGCATATACTAAGTTTGTTGCGAAAAACAAACTTATGAATAATACATAAAAGATTGTTAAAAAAAGAAATACATAAAAATTTATTTTCTTGCATAAAATATTTTATATAAACGAGTCCTAAATTTATTACGAAAAACATTTGATTCAATTTTAGATAACACGTAAGTGATATTGGTAACAAAAATTTAAAGGTTTGTGACATGAATTTTACCTGTGATTAAACAATAATTTGATAAAGTTACGTTAATCTGGAAATACAAATGTTAAAAGGTTAGGGACATGCTGAAATATGGATTATCAGAAAAAAAAAAAAAAATGCTGAAATATGGATTTCAATCTACTGTTTTCAAAACTCTGCACGTATATTTTTGCATGAAATATGAATTAAATTTTTCCGTTAAATTCTTTAAAAAAAATATAATGTTAGAATTAAATAGACATTATAAAAGAAAGTTAATTACAATAATGTGCTTATTAGTTTGAAAGACTTTATAAACTCGTGGAAACAAACGGTAAACCCACATATATAAAAAAAGAGAACGAATTTTTCATTGATATGAGAAAAATAGTTGAATCTTAGTCATTGAATAAAATTGTGATATTAAATAAAAAATAAGAGAAAAATATTTAAAAGTGAGATTAAAGACACATAGAAACATGAATGAAAATAAATTTAGAGAATATTTTGACCACCCTCAAATTTAAATTTTAGTTTGAAATGAAATTCAAAATAGTCCAACAAAAGAGTTAGGTGGGAGTAGAACTTTGTCTTGGTAGGTAAAATATGTTTCTTTGCCACTAAGGTGAAGAGCCACAATGTGATAGTTATTAATAGTAGGGTTGAGCATATTGATCAGTTTCGAGTTAAAAATCGTCAAACTGTTAAAATTCAAAGCCATTTTATTTGGACATAATTTTGACCATCTACATCTTCGATTTATTTGGGCATTGATCGGTTCGAGTTAAAAATCGTCAAACTAGTAAAAATCAGAGCCACTTAATTTGGACATAATTTTGACCATATACATCTTTTGTTTATTTGGGTCTCCAGTTATACAGGCTTGGTTTGTATGGGTTTGATTGAAACTTTGTTGCTATGTACATTCGAAATTTCATTGATCTAGAAATTTTAAATCTTCAAATAGTTCACCGTACACAAGACACAATAAAAGATGGAAGAACTAAAATGAACAAACAAAGAGGGTGAGATGCAGTTGCTTTGTTTCAATTTGTAGATCCAAAGACAAAATAGATCAAGTATATTAGAAGTAGACATTAAAATAAATATTCCACACATGCTTCATCAACATATTATAAATTTGTAAAATATAATATTTCTCTCCTCTCTTAAAGGGAGATAAAGTATATATTAGAGAGAAGGTGCTCGAAACCGAAGAAAAAAATTACATCCTAGCTAGTGATAATTCGGCCAGTTTTTGTTAGCAAGAGATAGATTTTTAGAGACCTGTACCACCTGTATACAAACCGTTTATGACTGATTTTTCATAATTGTTGACTCGAGACCCAATCCGCATTTGATCGGATGCTTCCTTGTGTTGGCGGTCATGTCGGTTTGGCGATTTCGAGTCAGGTTGCGAGTTTGTGCTCAACTATAATTACTAGTACATGAATTTCAAACATAAATACTTTTATAATATGAAAATCGTAAACTACTGGAGTGGATTCTCTCCCATGAGAATCCATCCAGTTAAGTCTGGACCCAAAATAATCACAGTTAAAATAATTAAAAAATAGAAATAGTTTGTTTTAATGGTTAGGATTAAATAATGGAGAGGATCTCTCCCGTAAACTATAATAGATGGTAAACTCTCCTTAAGATAACACTACTCCAACTAGAGATTGAACACTGAACTTTGATTAAGTTAAAAGAGATTCACATCATTTCATCTAAATATTCTTGGGTTGTTTAATTTATTCATCTCGAGAAATGTGTTCGTATATCACTTTTTTATTCAATTCCATTAAAAATGTAACATAAAAGACCGTGAAAATCATGTAACAAAAAAAAAATCGTGAAAAAAAAAATCGTAAAATGTATTTTACCTAAATATAAGCTATATATCCATACAAAAAAAAAGTATTTTACCTACAAAATAATATGCCAGCACATGAAGTTTAATAAGTGACTCATTAATTCAACCACTAATATATTGACTCTACACCTTTTTTCTTTTCTTTTTTTGTCAAGAAAACGAAAATTGACCCAACACTTTAATTGAGTCAATGACCAGTTCAAATTTCTAAATATAAAATTGCATAGAGAAAAACTGTGAAAATATGTAATTTTTTAATTAAAAATATTTAAAAGTGTATTAGTAAAAAAAAAATTATTTAAAAGTGTATTAAAATTTTATTCTTCTAATATTTATATTTTTTCAATATAAAAAAGTTTCATCTTTATCTTCACACACAGAATAATAATAATAATAATAATAATAATAATAATAATAATAATAATAATAATTAATAATGTTAAATATTCAAATAAATAAATAATAATGTTAATTTGAAATAATTTGCACGTATTAAGTCCAGAATAAGGCACTGCATTGAGACACAATGAGTTTATTATGAAAGCAAAAACTTTAATTAAAGTGGGTGTGGGTTCAAAAAAACTAGACAAGTAAAGTTTAAGTCATTGTCAATATCATTTTAGTCAAATATTAATGATCCAAAACCAATCAGATTAAAGTGCATCATGATTCATTTAATCAATCTTTTTTGTCCCACCTAATATTTGGTCACATAATCTCACATAAGATGTACATCATTGATCCAAATAAAATTTATATGGATATCATCAAATGAGTCTCATATACATTTATTTGTATCCATGTATCAATATTCCATCTCGTCTTTTGAAATCGGAGAAACTTAAATCCAGCAGCCAACTCGTTTTTCCCATCAAAATCGGGACAAGTTTGAGCGGGTACCCACGGGTACGAGTAATATTCCATGCCTGCAAATAAGTCATATAAATTGGAGTACTTTTTCACTCCCTCAAAAATATTGCACCTAAAATTGTGAATCATCTCGTTGATGAAATTGCTGCAATGTTTGACTTCAAGAGACATGTATCAACTACTGATTCAACGATCATCAACAATGCAGATTCAGAGACATGCGTATTCTAGTCATTTTAATTTTGTCATATTATTTCTCAGTATAAACATGTTATTTTATACTATTAATTTTGATGATGTGACATTGTTCACATATTAATCCTTTTCACTTAAAAAAAACTTATAAAAACACGGACGAGGCTTTCGCACTCCTAAATTAAAAGGCCTTGTCACAATTTTGAGACCAAATTTAAGCCCACCAAATGCATGATTCAACAAGCCCATGAAAGCCCATGAAAAATAGAAAATATCCGTTTGACCGAGGGTATTTACGTCAATAACGAAAAAAACATTCAAATTTCACAAAGAAAAAGGGAACTAGTAGCAGATCCCGTTCCGAAGTGTAAAACAGAACCAAATGGAAAAGATCTGCGTCGCCGTTAGAGTTCGTCCTCTCGTTTCCACAGATTCCGTCAATGGAAGTTTCTGGAAGGTTGAAGATAACCGCATTTCTCTTCACAAGATCCATGGAACTCCATTCTCTGGCTCTTCTTATGCTTTCGGTAAACATAAATTCAATTCAATTATCATTATCATAATCATAACCAATTTCGTTCTTATAATTTTTTTTTCACTTTCGATTTTCAATTGTTTTCAGATCATATATTCGATGAATCTAGCACGAATTCGAGTGTTTATGAGCATCTCACTAAGGATATCATTCTCGCTGCACTCAATGGCTTCAACGGTATACAAATTCAAATTATTTTATCTCATTTTAGTTTAATTTCTTAAGCATACTTATGTACTATCTTTTAATTTTAAGTTTAATTTTCAATTGAACATTTAATCTTAGCTTAAAAATTAACTAGCTAAACAGTGCTAAATTCAATTTAGTAATATGTGCTTTTTATGCTACTAGATATATGATTAGTGCTACTAGATGTCTCTCTGATGTCTACTGGTCTTTGAGCGGGTGGGTGGGTAGTTCAACTAGTTTGAGGTCGAGGGTTCAAACTTCAAACTTGGACAAAGTAGAAAAATACTAACTAAACTACTAACATTCAAAAAAAAAAAAAGAGAAGATTTGAGCTGGTCAAATGATATATGGAATTGGATTTATGTAGTAATTGCATCACACAGATACCAACTTCAATGGTATGTTTTTTGTTTGTCTGAAGACGAAATGGCAATTAGTACCTATGGAAAATGTTCAGACTAATAATCTCGGCATTGCTAGTTTTGTTTGGTCTTGCGGATCACTTTATGCTTTTTTTACATAAGGACGAGGCAACCGTTACTGCATGCTTTTATTATCTTGTGTTAGGGATGTGGCAAACCGTTACTTTGTGTTAGATTTGGATATAAATGTGAATTGATTGAGATAATGACAATAATTATATGATATGGTCAGGGACTGCATTTGCTTATGGGCAGACAAGTAGTGGGAAAACGTTCACGATGAATGGTTGTGAGACTGACCCAGGAGTGATTCCTAGGGCAGTCAAAGATATATTTGCGAAAATTGAGACGGTAGGGATAGTCCTTTTTTTATTTTAACTTTCAGGAAGAGTCATTACTACTATTCTTGCAATGCTTAATTGTTTATGCCTTGTTTGTTTGTTTCTCAGATGTCTGAACGGGAGTTTTTAATTCGAGTTTCCTACATGGAGATTTATAATGAAGAGATTAATGACCTTCTTGTTGTTGAAAGTCAGAAATTGCAAATTCATGAGAGTCTGGAGGTTGGTTACTTGCCACTTGATTTTCTTTTATCTCTTGTGGTTAATGTTATGTGTGTGGAATAAATGTAATAATCATCTAATATATTGTGCTGATTTTATTTATTTGGTTTTCAGCGGGGAGTATTTGTTGCAGGGCTGAGAGAGGAAGTTGTCAATAATGCTGAACAAGTGCTAGATCTCATTAAAGCAGGGGAAGGTTTGTAGTTCTACTACTGCATTCTTATTTGTTTATGAAATTTGAAGTTAGAATAAGCATACTATGCTATATCGAAGTTGAAAACTGTTATGATTTTACAGCGAATAGGCACTTTGGTGAGACAAATATGAATGTAAGGAGTAGCAGATCGCATACAATATTTAGAATGGTATTCCTCATTTCTTTAAAATTTGTAATGCATGCTTTTTACATAATATTATTAACTTTTGTATAACAATAGTCCTAATCAAATGATTTTTAATCAAATATGTAGGTGATTGAAAGCAAAGGGAAGGATTCCAATTCTTCGGATGATAGTTCAATAAATGACATTGTTCGAGTTTCAGTCTTGGTTTGTACTGTTTCTTTTCCTTCAAGTTCCTTCTTATATAAGAACTTCTTGCAAGCAAGTTGCATACTTATAGTTAAGTTTGTGGAATTAGAATTTGGTAGATCTTGCTGGATCTGAAAGGATTGCAAAGACTGGAGCTGATGGAGTACGTTTGAAAGAAGGAAAATATATTAACAAGAGCTTGATGGTTCTAGGAAATGTTATTAATAAATTAAGTGAAGGTTCAAAACAAAGGTATATAATTTTTTGAATTTGCCTTGTGTACATGATTTGAATTCTATAGCTTAAGAAAATAATAATGTTGGACATGTTTCATTTTATGGTAGGGGGCATATTCCATATCGTGATAGTAAATTAACACGTATTCTCCAACCTGCTCTTGGTGGAAACGCCAAAACTTCTATTATTTGCACCGTAGCACCAGAAGAGGTAGAAACTGGTTAAAATTGTGTCTTTCTTTTTCTTGGTTATGTACATGATTTCACAACTCCAATATTTTTCAAATCATTTAGGTTCACATTGAAGAAACAAAGGGAACTCTTCAGTTTGCTAGTAGAGCCAAACGAATCACCAATTGTGTTCAAGTTAATGAGGTCTGTGTATTTTATGCACATCAAATTTACTGTTATCCTAACTAATATTCTTTTCTCCCCTTGTATGTTTCACATTGGTCAATGTTTTCCCCATTGCATTTTCACTATGATATAGTTTTCCTCTATTTGCATGATGTTACTTAAGTTCTTGTTTGCCAAATTGGTTTTACAGATTTTGACAGATGCAGCCTTGTTAAAGCGGCAACAATTAGAGATAGAAGAGTTACGTAAGAAACTTCAGGTAATTGTCTTTTAATGATACTACTTTTGATCTCAAATATAAGCAAAAAAGTCTATGTATTTAGTTTAGGCCAAATAGATAAAAAAAATTGTTCATAGTTGTGACCGGAAGGAGTAATTTTTATTTACACCCTTGTTGGAGAATCTTACAGTATTGTTTCTATTCAGGGATCCCATGCTGGGGTGCTTGAGCAAGAGATTCTTAAACTTAGGAACGATTTGCTCAAGGTAAGTTTTATTTTTCAAGTTTGTCTTCTTAGCAATGAAATCATGCAGAAGCATTAATTATATGATTTTATGTTGATCTGTTAATTATGTATTCATATTCCAATAGTATGAAATGGAGCGTGGGAAGCTGGAAATGGAACTGGAAGAAGAGAGGAAATCGCGTAATCAATGGATTAGCGAGCAACAGATGAAAATTGAAAATTCCAGTATTGCATCGTTCTCAGTCTCAGATTGTGGGACGAATGACAATCAGGTACACTTCATAAGAAATGAAATAATAGGGCCAGATAAAGCCTGTAAATGCTAAATATTTTCTAAGATAGTGGGAACTGGGAAGCCTGCAAAAACTTTGTCATTTATCTAGTCTATTTAGATCCTTATGTTACTTTGTACGTGCATAGTCATTTTTGCTTCTCTGGACAATTCATAGCTTTACTTTTTGTGCTTCTTTTCAAACTTTCAGTTGATGTGTTTTTCTTTCTGACGTTTTTGCTCCATTTTGTTGTTCCAATAAATCTCATGTACTGTTAGGGACCAAGATATTTGAGGAGGCAAGGGTTTAGGGAAGACTACAGTGACGTTAATAGTACATCCCATGGAGATATATTTAAATCTCCCTGTTTAAAGACAGCTAGTGCTTTTGTTGTCAAGCGATCAAAGCATTCAATATTGCCAGACAGTAGTCCTCTTCCTGATAGTAGTCCTCTTCCAGATGCTTTCAACAATGTGGCTGATGAAGATACATGGTTGAAAATGAACAATGGTTATGTTGCGAACCTTGATTCTCCCCAAACGACTCCCACTCGAAACTTTCAATCATTCCCACTAAGTGATACAACTCCTGTAAGTTCATGTCTGTTATTTCTATTTTTTAAAAGTAATTTTCTTTTTATGTCTTTCTGTTGCCTTTTTTTGGCATCCATATTCCATCCACTACTTCCCCCATACGGGAAAAATTTATAAGAAAAGGAAGAGTAGCAATATATACAACATCAACATGTTCTCCATAACTAATATACAAGATATAAAAGACTAATGGTTGTCTAGACATACTTGATGGTTATGGTTACACCAGTTGAGCAATTATTGATAGTTACCCCAGCTGAGCAATTATTGTTGGTTACACCAGTTTCACAAAATAATACTTGACCAATCCAAGTACCGAACAATGGTTATGTATGTAGATTTTATAAAAACTAGAATTTGTGAAAACCATATTTTTGTTTAAATGCAAAGTGCTTCTAATGCACTGTGTGGCTAATGCACTGCTTTTAAGTAATACCATATTAATCTCTCTTTTTTCATGTGTGTGCTGCTTTGTAATCGTTTCTTTCATTTTACTTATGTTTGTCAGGGTTGTGCAAGTCAAGTTGAAAAGTATGAACGGGAAGTTCAAGATTTGAGAAGACAGCTAGAGCTTGCAAATGAAAAGATAAATGAACTGGAGGTTAGTATACAATATACTAGCATTCATACTTCGGTGAAAATGAAAGTGTTAGTAAACTAGAAGATCATCAAACAAAATTGTTTGACTTGATAGGTGTGCCCTTGATATTTCCAATTTGGTTTGTCAATATTTTGAATCCATTTGGTTATGCTGATATAGAGATATGCATGATCATTTTTGTACAGTTGTGCATCCATGATAATATACAATACTATCTTGTGCTTGTGCCATATGAGAACTCAATAGATTTCAATCTTTCTTGCATTGCCTTTATGGCCTTGATGCATGCACTACAAGCTTTTGCCTTTTTAGTTCCCGTTATAAACTTGTCCATGGCTCTGTGTTGATGCATATTAATCCAGAGAAAGCATTCAGAGGAAGTACTGTCAAGCAAGCAATTAATAGGCGAGATCCCAGACAATCAACAAGAAACACAACTAATTCAGGAATTGCCTCTAAGGTTATCGGAGTCTGTGGAAAATTATAAAGATAGCTTTGAGGAGGTTTTATCAGTAATGCAGGTTGAATGAGTGCACCATATCAAATTTATTTTCCATGATCATTCCAAGAAATAGTAAAGTAAATTTTTCCTTGTTTTAAACAGAGATTTGCATTGGATGGAAAATTCTCAACTGAAAAAATGCTGTCAACCATGAGTGACATTGGTGCACAGTTATTTGCAGCTTTGGAAGGTCAGCTTACAATATTTACGAACGGTGAAAGGTCTTCCACTGCGAACTATGCTTTGATCCAAGAACCACAAAAAGAGTTTCATGAGAGGGTGAAGAATATAATAACATCATTGGAGTTATCAGAAAGCTCAATAACAAAAAATCAAGACAGGAATCCTTTGTGCAGCTGTGAACACAAGGTAGTTGTCTGGCCTCAAATATCAAGATATCAATCATCAATCATGGTTTTATTTTGTGTCGTATTTTTAGGATATCTTGTGTCTTTTTTCAAGACTTTGTCGCCGTTAATACCCCATAGTAACTAAGGCATTTGTTCAATAGCTGAAATTGAACAAATAATAAAAAAATTAATAGATATACTTGTTGAGTATGTGTGTCACTTCAGGGTTGTAACTTGTAAGAATTGAACCGAGTTATACTAGATCTTTCATGATCTGCTTGTGTTACATGTTCTTCAAATTATACAAAAGCTTAAATCAATATAATGGCTGATTTATTTATCGATGCAACTGTTTTCCTTATACACCCCTCAAATGAAGTAATAATATTCAGCTTTATTTGAAAACATTAGTTAGAGAGGTTAAAATTGCATAACTTTAAGTGCCCCAAAGTTAAATTACTGAATGTGAGAAAATCTGAGGAATTTCTATTTGGTAGGAAGACTTAATGATCTATAGGATAAAATGCATATAGATTAGATTATCATAAGTTGTTTAGAGGTCAAAAGTCAAGCTAAAGGAAGCTGCATATAGATTAGATTATTAGAAGTTTATAGGATAATCTTACTAGTAATACACAAATCCATGCACACAGTTTTCTGAAGAGCCATAGGTGAAAAGATAGAACTGCATTCTAGCATAAGTTTTGAGACCACATAGTAGGTTGTTCTGAATTATCCTAAACTGACTTTTTGTGACAAAGGACTCTGGTTTGGGAGGAGAAATTGATTCCTCAAAGGATGCATTGAATGAAAGATATGAAAGCTTGGAAAAGGAGTTATTACTTTTGAAGAATGAAAGAGACTCTTTGTTACAGAAGTTCTCTGAATCTTCTGATAAACTTGCAACTGTTTCAAGCGAAAAGGAAAATGTTTTGAAAGATTTAAACACTGAAGCACATAGAAGGAAAAAGCTAGAAGGGGAGGTTAAGCAATTTACTTCAGCTTTTGTCTGTCGTCAGAAATCACTTATTTCTTTGCGTAGTGACCTTAAGACCAAAATTGAGAAATGGAAAGCTGAGACACCAATTTCAGTGCCCAAGTCTTTTGGGTGTGAGGACTAAATATGTTGTAAAGCATGAACATCTTAGTGTTTTATTTATTTATTTATTTATTTTATATTTAACATCTTAGTGTTTTTTATGCTCATATATTATTATATTTATATTTATTCACTACACTATTATTCTACATTGATTGAATTCTAGCCTCATTTCACTAGTGTGTGTGTGTGTGTATGAAGATTTTCCTTCGAAGAAGTTAAAGAACTCATAATTGAAGGATAATTTTCCTCAACATAATCGTTTAAAGCGTAAATGAAATCATGGCTAAGACTTACAGGTTAATCACTTTGCTAACTCGCAAGTTCAACAATAAAACAAAATAAACAAAAAAGATATATTATCTATATTTTCTATACCAAACTATACTGTATTATATTAGAATTTTACGTTAAACTTTAATCAATCTTGTAAAATTGATCATAAGATGAAAAAACTGCATCTATATATAAACTCATACTCAAATTTTATTTCATCCAATATAACCACCCTACAACCACCAAACATGCAAGCTTTCATATTATGCAAGCATCACAGAGTTGAAGTGTTGTCAAGTATCGATGACCTATACAAAGAAAAGCGACAATAAACATAGGTTATGGTAGAGGAAAAGGTCTAAGGATTAGGCTTAGTTTTTTAGACAGATAATACAAAATTAGTGGCTGTATCTATCTTTAAAGTTGATACTACTAGTGCCATTTATTATTGCAATGCCTTTGGTCCAGGTTGGGAAAAGGTGTGTGTTATTATATAAAATTTATATTAGAGAGTGCTTTTTCATATATTATATTTTTATTTCCCACCATAAGTGTTGATGCTGCATGGGACACTTCTATTAATAACATTTATCTAATTATTGAAAACAATATCCCACCATAAGTGATAACTGTTTAATTAAAAATGTCATTTTATGGTACAAATCAAAAATGTCATTTTACATCCGTGTCAATAATAATATTCAAAAATTGAAAGGTCACATGGGATGTTGAGTAACTAAAATAGAATTAAGCCTTCAAATTTTAAAGCATCTTCTTTTCTTTTTTTTTTCACTGATTAACAAAGATCTCATGCAAAATTACAAGATGTAAAAAAGGCAATAAAAAAGTGTGAAATCATTTTTTTTTATATAAAATCCATGTGTTTTTTTTTTTTTTTTGAAACAAAAATCCATGTGTTATTAATTGAACAGGAGAGCTAAAATAAAATTCAACAACTTGACTGTACAAATGGTACAATTGGCTGACAACCAAATCTAAACTAACTTTCACAAATGAAGAAACTATATTTCAAATAAATATGTACTTAATTTGGTGTATGAAATTATTGGGTTAGATCATTTTTTTAGTCCCCTATTGTTCTTGTCATGAATCAGGGACCACTATCTAAAGACACACAGCTGCAAGATAGTATTAAGTTTGAATTTGGATAAAATTATTTACGTTTCTAATATCGATATTATCAGTTGAATATTTTAAACTTCTAATCCATTATATTATTAGTAGTATTTTAAAATGATATTTAAAATAATAAAATATTGGTTAGATACATTCTTTCTATAATATTTGCAAGGACTCTAATATATTAAACTGGTAATATGAAAAAAAGAATTTAAAATTAACTAATTAAGCCAATAATTTGAATAATATATTTAATAATAGATCTAGAAAGATGATTGAACTTGATTAATACTTTGTAATTTTATATATGATTTTTGAAATATTGATAAAATGAAAGACTAATTAGGTTGGTAAGATTCTACAATTTCAAGCAAGATATTTAATCCCAGTTTTCTTATATTATCCCTTTATATTTATTTATTTATTGACGAAACATTATCTCTTTATATTATTTATTATATAATTTTTTGACAATTTATATCATCTCTATGTATTGATTAATTAATTAATAATATACAATTATGACATGTCTTCTTTTATAGTTTTTTCTTTTTTTTACTTAATGTCTTCTTTTATAGGTATTATTAGGTAGTAAACAATCATCTTCATTTAAAATCTCCGTAAACAGTTGCTTTCTTCTATATTATAGGCTATTGAAAATTATAAGACCTTAGACCTATATTTAGTCCCAAAACGAAGAAGACTTTACACCTATATATTTACATAACATAGGAAAATATATATAGGAACTAGGAAACCAACAACTTTAAAATGTAGCTTTTTTCTCAAAAAAAAAAAAAAAAAAACTTTAAAATATAGCCTAGCATCATACAAATATCAAAATGAATTTAATAATCATGTAACGACAGTAACATAACATCTAATCAAATTTTACCATCTACTACACTTATTTGGTAAACTAACACAATAAAAAAATAAAAAATTATTTTGAGTAGTTGATATTTAAATTTAATATGGGTAGTAGAATCCTATAAAAAATAAGGTCATAAACTTCCAAAGAATCCTTTATGGCTGCTTTCAGATATGTTGTCCTATAATAACATCTTCTATTTTGTACTCCTAATCCTTCAACATAGTATCCTCAAATCAAATGGCTTCACCAATAGCCAAACCCCAAAAAAGATTAGGAGAATTTCTAAATGAGCAACAAGAACCCTTCATGCTAGAGCTATATCTTCTAGAAAGAGGGTACTCAAATAAGTGGTGCTTAAATGAAGATTCACTCAAAAAGAGAAAGAGAGATGTTTTATTACCATTTTCCAAAGTTCTAATATCCATAGTTAACAAGCTTGCTTTTCATAGCCAAAGTAGTACCCTACAAAATAGGGACAATGGTCAAAGAAAAAAACATGTAAATTGCAATGTTCAATTTTCATCGGCTAGTAGCTTTACTATGTTCAATTTATGCTCAAATGTTGATGTAGAAAGAACTTCCATATCATCACATAAAGATCAAACTTTCAAGGAATGCAATATGAGGTAAGAACTAAAACTTGACATATGTAATTAACTCCAAATTTTCAAATGTTAGAAATAATTAATTAATGTATGGTTGTGTTGATCTTGCTAACAATAGATGGCAGAAGCAGAGTTGCTTAGAGGGTAGGCCTGATTCACTTGTAAAGATACCTCTAGGCAGTGTTCTAAATGGTAAGTATTTCTTTTAATTCTTGTAACATGCACATTTTCTAGACTTGGTTTCTAAAAAAAAAAATGGTTGGTTGTAGTCATTAAAATATAGAAAACTCTGTTTTAAGTCTTAGAGTCAGTTTTAATTGCTTATTTGAGCTTATATATTTTTAAACGCTTGTGAGAATATTTATGAGAACGTATGAAAAAATTTATAACATGTTCATAAACTTTTTTCAACTTATTTTTATAAACTCTTTATGAAAGCTTATAGCTTAGATGAAAAAAAATTGACTTTATGTTATTTTCTGTTATAGAAATAATTTTTTGCATAAGTAGTATATTATTGATTTTATGTTAGTCATTTAAAGTTTTAGTTTATAATTTTTACATAGGTTGAACACATCATAATAATTCCCTAAAAAACATAGTTGTGTGATTAACTGTCTTATGAAACAGTGAATGAGGATGTTGAGGAAATGCCTAAGAAAATGACAGAGGACTCATTATTATCAGTTGCTATAATGAATTTATTTGGCTTGTCAATGAAGAAAGAGGATTGTACTAATGTGTTGCAAGATTATCTTCCTAAGCCTCATGTTTCCCAAGTATTAAAATCCAAAAGGGTAACCCACAAGATAAAGAAGCTGTTATTATTTGATTGTGTTAGAGATATTAACATAACCCTTCCAACAAAAAAGGAAAGAAATCAAGTTTGCAGACAATCCATGGGACCTACAGAGTTTGAGAAGCTCAATTGTCAGGGAACAAGAGAATGGGGACAACATAGTGAAAATGGTTTAATGTCTCTATTGACTATTGATTACTTGGATTCAGTAATGGAATGGAGCAAATTTGTACCAGAAGTTAAAGACATTAGCTTTGAGATCACTGATGCAATTTTGGATATTATGAACAATGAAATAGTATCAGAAATGATTGGAACTTTAACACCTACTTAATTTCAAATTTCATCATTATGTATGTGTCTGTCTATTTAAAACAATTTATTCTTTGAAACTCATCATGTGAGATTATAGAAGTTAAATGCCAGCCGCGATGAACATAGCAATCTTTCTCGATTTGAAGTACTACATTTTTATATAGATAAAATGTTAGTGGTTAATTTGTAAGGAGAACAATTTATAGTAACAAAAAACGAGTTCTGTACAGTATTCTTTCAATATCTCAAACCATATCATTGAGCTACTCCTTCGAAGACAAATGAGTGAATGCATAAAATAGATTTTAGTTCTTCCGGTCAAATGGCATCAGTTTCTTAACATGTTAGCATTTGTCAAAACATAATCTGCAAATATTAAGTTTGCAATGTCATTGAAATTTGAAGATATGTAGTTCACATTAAACTTGGTACAAAGAAAACTTCAACAAAAAAAAAATTGGTACAGAGTTTACATAGAATCGATAAATCTATAACGAGAACTAAAAGATTTCATTTTTACATAATCCTCCTAAATTCACAATTGTCCCGAGATGAAAAATAACAAAGTTGTTGGACAATGAAAGTCAATATTCTCCAAATGATGTAGGTGAAATTCTATATCTCATCATTGCAAAAAGGTTAGGGACTAAGTAGTAAACTAAACCTCTCCATCATCACCGAGCTCCCCATCTTCAAGATCGTCATTCAATCCGGTTCTCCTAGAACCATCCCCGTGCTCCCTCTTGTGTTTTTTATGCCGACTCTCGTTGTCTGAATCAGGAGAGTTTGCATGCTGCAAGAATATATTCATTTCAGATACCTATTCTAAATTGTAAAACTTCAAATTGATAATTTACTGAATGAAGATGCAGAAATATCCATACCTTCCTAGACTTCTTGCGATCACTTCCATGTCTACGCGATTTTCTTGACTCTTCCTTCTCGTCTTTTTCAGAATCCACGTCATCTATACTGCTCTGATGCCTTCTCCGATGCTTCCTTTCCTTTTCCTTATCTTTTTTCCTCTCCTCTCTATAACCATGGCTGTCACTAATGTCTTGATTATCACTATCTGATTCATCTTTCTTATGTCGTTCCTTTGATTTTTCTTTCTCACGTTCTCTGTCCTTCTCTTTTTTCTCCTTCTCTTTCCGTTTCTCTTTCTCTTCTCTTTCTTTTTCCTTCTTGGCCTGGAAAATTTATTTATAAAATAAAATGATGACCCCATATTTAGTAAAACAAATGCAAGAAAATAATCCAGACATGCACGCTACACAACCTGTACAGGATCCTAATCCCTAAGCTACATACACTGAACTACGAATTACAATGCATGCCAACTCATTTCCTCCACTAAGTTTGTTTTGGAAAAGATACATAGTAAGAACTAAGAACCTGAATGGAAACATTATTTCAACAAAAAGGAAATTCGAAGTAACCATGGTTGGTTACTTTCAAGTTTTTTATTGCAAATTCAAGCATATGAACAACGATTGCCTCAACAACCAACATATATAGATGTTACAAAATCAAATTTCGAAAGAAACAAAATTATGCACCTTTTCTTCTTCACGCTTGCGTTCCTTCTCTTTAGCTTTTTCCTTTAAGTATGTAATGTATTCTTCAAAAATTTCTCTACTAGAGCTTTCGTCCCCAATTGACCTATAAAAGGAGAATGCAGGGTAAAAAATCATCAAGCAAAAAATCTTCCATCAAGGAGACATTACGAGCTACAACTGCTCCATCTACATAAAACCAAATGATAATCATACTTGTACTCTTGTGTCTCCTCAAAAAGTGGCTTGCAATCCTCCCATATTGAAGTAATAGTAATTTCCTACAAAAATAATATATGATGTTTTATTATGCTTAATAGCAAATTATTGAGCCAAATACTGAGAAATATGAATCAGATCACTGCTAGAATCTCCATCTACCTTGAATGAATATAACAAGTTAGTAAAGTCGTCAGCAAGGCGTTGGCGTTTCTTAGCTTCTTTCTCCTCCTTCTCCTTCGCTCTCTCTACTAACTCTTCAAATAAAAGCTTTAAAAGAAAAACAAAGTATCAAACTCTGATAATACATGTTGCAAAGAAATAAACAACATTAAATAGGCCAACTGGCTGACAACCTCTTCATAGAGATATTTGTTCCAACATGCACATGAGATTCTACGTTTTCGAAGTTATTCCATGATATTATAATATAAGGAGACATAAACAACAATTGATAGAACAAGAAAATATATTGAAGTTTCAAACTCAATAATCATAACTATTGATTATAAATGGCAGATTTCAATGTTTTGTTGCTGTGAGAGTTAATTAGAGACATCAAGACAAATAGTAATAATTGCCCTGCATTGTTTTGCCTTGTACTCCCCTCGTCCAAAAAAATATATCACTTTAGCAAATGACACACTAATGGTATGGGGAATTAAGAAACATAGTTAATTTTGTACTGGAAAGAGAAATTATAACTTACTCTAGGAAAATATTTTTCACTAATGGTATGGGGAAAAATAGTTAGGGGTATAATAGTAAAAAAAACATTAATACTTCATTGTATTGTAAAATCACATATAAAATGAGTTTTTTTGCCTGGAATGACTTATGTTGCGGGACGGAGAAAACGAGACTAACTGACTCTGAGCTCTAATTTCAGTCATAACTACTTTATAAAAAAATATACGGGTTTATGTTTCAGGAGCATCAAAAGGAATTGAAATGGACAGATTACAACCAAAATTCATTACCTTGAAATTGATTTCCGATATTGTTTCGCAAGCAGCTTCTTCTAATACAGCAGACTTGAAGTCCTCAAATACTGATGTAGTCACTACAGTGATCTACTCGAATGGGAAAAGAGGCCGGGGTTAGCAGAGTTTGTCATTAAACACAAGCTACCGATACAACGCGAGAAAGATCGTTTTTATGCCTACCTTGCCTGACTTCAGTGTGTCTTTTATGAGTGTCTTGTCTTCATGATACTATCAACAAGTCATGTTAAAATAGAAATCAGCAGCCATCTTAATACTTTAACATTATATCACTGTCTAATACTAAAAATCTAGCACATCACTATATTACTCCCTGATCACAGACACAACAAATACTCGATTAAGATACTAATTGCAAAATACAACAGCAATCTTGTTTTCTTGAAGTTCTAAATAAGTTGAAATCAAGTCAACTAACAGTAACATTAAATACGAACGGGGAGAATTTGCTTTCTTTCTGTTTGTCCACTGAGCAGTTCAGAAGAAAACAGGACATAGGCAGAACAGGATGTCACTCCAAAGAGAGAGCATTTTGGTTGATGAAAGGCAGAACAGGATGCCTACTTGAATAACGGTAAACCATCAACTTACTTGCATAGAGCGTAATGATATCATTCTAGTTTTCAGCAGTGATAGACATCTATAACAAACTCATCCCCAACATTAAAAAAATATAATCGAAACCAAATTTAGGTAACCTTCTTTTCAAGATCTTCAAAGACATCCTCAAATAAATCTCTCGGAGTAGAACCAGATGTATTTGATGCAACAGCTTGATATTGAGGCAACTCTTTCACCTACAAAATAGAGAGCATAATGAATATTTCCTTACCATATTTTGCCAGCTTTCATGTGACCAACTAAATATTTTACTACCTTCAAGCAATAATTTCGCCATTGTGTTTTAGCAGTAAGAACTCCATCAGCAATATGCTCTTCCAGCAACTTGCGAAATGCGTCACGGTTTTTCCTTTCACCCCGACGGATTCGTTCCTATATCATACCCCATTAAAATGAATACACAAACAAAAATTGACCTGAAAAACAACTGATAATAGAACACTTAAATTCTACCTTCTGTATCCTTTTGTGTTCCTCTTCCTCCTTCTCCAAGTCACGAATATAGTCCTGCCAAAATTAATATTAGCACATAGACCTGTCAAAATTGACTTGTAAGTTGAGAATTGCCTTTTATTATATGCTCTAAATAGGCCATATCTCTAGCCAATGTTGTACTTGAATATTTTCCAATAATGAACAACTAAAAGAACATATATACCTGGTAAACAACCAAGCGGTCAAGTTTTTCAAGTAGTAAGCATCTATCATCATCCTCTAGCCGATCTTGGATTTTTCGCCAATGACTATTCACCTAAAATAAAATGAAAAGGGTTCAAGAATAAAGCAACAGTTACAACAGAAGTGTACCTCTTCAAAAAAAATGTACCTTCACAAAATCACAGGACTCCAGAAATTTCCTATATTCTGCTAAATTCCGCCGGTGTTCCTCAGCAGCATTTTCCTTTTCCTAGAGTTTACACATAAAGGATAGCAGTATTAATTAGAATGGACCATGTTGACACATTACTAACTGCACAGTTTAGCTATTTAATTTTAATGGGAACTTGAATTAAAATCAGCCAATGCTCATTATTAAGTTTTAATCTAAACAGGGATTTTCCACCCCAATATGTGGTCCCAGGCTGCCCTGGTGTTCACTCTTCGGTATAAACAGAAAAAAGTAACCCAGATCATGTAGTCACTGGTCACTCATTAACTTTATAAGCAGCCAGCATAGAAACTTTGGGGAATAGATGGCCAACCCAGAATTAAAAACTAACTAGCTAACACACAATAGCACAATCATCAGTGGCAAACTCATTAGCCCTCGATTCATGAAAAAGGTAGTATTATTCTTCTCCCAGCACTCAATTCATGAAAAAGGTTTATGCAGCCTCTTTGAGTACCAACAATAGACCTAAATGATATGTCATGCTCACAAAGGTTTATATGTAAAAACTAAAAATATAGTAACATAGTAATCACCTTTCTCTCAAGTTCCACCATGTAGCTTTCAAATAAATCTTCCCGGTCTCTTACTCTTTCAACAGCATTGAATCGTTCATCATTTTCAAGCATACTTATAGCTTTGCTGATTTCAGTAAATGATTAATTAGAAACTTCAAGATGAATCAGTTCAGCCTAAAGGTTTATATGTCAAAAAACAAATCATTAATCAGACATCCAAAATTATACCTCCATCTTGTGGATGATGTTAGCTCCTTGCATTCCTGAAAAGAGAATGTTTGTAATGAGTAACTATTAAAGGCACAAATTAATCAAGTATTCTGTTCAACGTACTTCTAACATCTTTGTGAATTCTTCGCGGGCTTTTTTCTGTTTTATGCGCTTCTCTTCAGCCTCTATCTTCTTCCTTTGGCCCAAATACTGAATGGAAGATAAAATTGATTCAACGTCAAAAGCCAGATAAAAATGGCAGGCAACTGAAATAGTTCACTTGATGCAAAGTGAAGGATACGATGTAAGGTCAGATATGCAAGGTCCCATATGAGGCCTGACTCTCACCTCATTGAAAGCTTGTTTTCGCTCACCAAGTGTTTTCAGGGCATTATATCTTTTATCATTGATGATTTCTCTCATTGCCTGAATTACGATTCAAATATAATAATTAGCATTTGAAACACCAGAATGAGTGGAAAAACTGAAGGTCACCATCTACCTGTTCCCACGACCAATCAGAATGAACATTCACAGATTCCAGAAGCGCTTTAAATGCATTTTTTGCTTCCTGAAAGAGTAATGTAAAGCAGTAATAAAGATGATGGAGAAGAATGATAACATACGGACCTAGCAAGTTTTTTAATAGAGGAGATTATACATGACATAAAGAATCCTTACCTGCTTATTTGCATATACAAAAGTTTCACCATCATTGGTCTTCTCCGCTGAAGGAGTCACATTAGTTGGTCCAACCACAGGAAGTCCTCTTTTGGCTTCCTACAAGAGTTGCAAGATAATTTGAATAATAAAGAACCACCAATTAAGGTCTTATCCACAGCTACATGGTTCAAATATGCCTATAATATCCTACAACAAATTTGACTAATATGTAAATAAATTAAAAATATTCTTGACTGGACAAAAAACTAAGGATTCTCCTAGTATTATACGATTGATCCAAGATTGCAAAAGTGGACAACTACGGATTAAGATACTACAATTAGAATATATGCTTGCATGAATGTTTATGTTAGGATTAATATACACAGCAGGTATCTCCAAACTAGCCATACTTTTAGAGTGATTACAATTCCAATAATTCTAAATGATAAAAATAAAGAAAATACCTCCATATCTTGAAGAGGTGCTCCATTTACAGAGGAAGTAGAATCATGAGTTGCTTGATTTTCAACACTGTACCGGGAATTTTCAATATGTAAGTCAGCAATGAAGATATAAGAGAGAAATGAAGTCATAAGAAAAAAATGAACTTGCAAAACATAATTTCATACATGGATGGAATTTTTGAATCAAGTGAGCTGGCTGCTACTCCTGAGCTTCCTGCAACTGTTGTAGGTGCAGTGCTCACAATTACAGCAGTGCTTGGTTCAACTCCTGTGGTACTTGAAGTGACTACAGAATGGGAAACAGAGGTCCCCGATAATCCAGAAACCATCCGTTGCTGATCAGTAGCTACAATTGGTGTAATAGAAGTTGGGCTTGAAGCAAAACCGTTAGATGTCAAAGTGTTGGAACTAGCTGCATTAGCTGGTGTTGATGCTGCTGCAGAGGAGGCCGTAGCATTGGATGTGTCACTTGTTTCTGACACCATCCCCTGGCTAATAGTTTTATGTGCCTGCTCACGAGCCAGCTGAATGGAAATTTTACAAATAGGTAAGAAATTGTCGGGCAAATAATGGAAAACAATTACAAACATCATTAATCATAAACCTTGAGTTCTTCTGGTATTGTCCATGTTGATTGCTGAGTAACCTTGTTGTAATAATACCTGCAGCAAGTCACCGCCAAATTAATTCAATTATTACAAATTAATGACACACGAAGGTACAGAAAAAATATATGGTACATTTTGTAAATAAATATAAATATTATGCAATAATTAGACAAACATACTTTCTTCCGTCTGAAGAAGTGAACTCTTTCCAGACAGTTGACGCGTCGGCCCTCTGTCACATCCAGCAGAATTAGTAGGTTTTGAAAATGCTAAAAGTAAACTACCCAAGAAAGATTATTATATCTAGGTAATAATTAACTACAAGCCAATAAAGGAAAGAAGATAGTATAACTAAAGTGCTAATTATTGTCATACAAAATATTGCCAAAACTAACAAGAATAATACAACAAGAATTTATATATCCCATTCATAAGATAAGCAAAGAAGAAAAAAAAAGAAACTAATAGATGGATAAATGAAAATAAACCATGATAATAAACATAGAGAGATGCACAATAAAACCACTAGAGGAAGGGAATGGAAGGGTGCGGTCAACCATCAATTAATGGCATGGCAGAACCAAAGTTATACACCAATCTCACATGTTAGGCTTAGAAAAACAAAAATTGTAAATAGCAAACTGTTGCCTGACTTGAGAAAGTGCAACCCCAGCCTTCACAGAGACCATATAGAGCAGTTGTTTAAATTTCTCCTGACTTGCGATGATATCTACAAATCAGTGGAAGTACATGCACATAAAAGGATATTCACACCATAAACCTTTCATGATCATTGGAAACATAGTAGAAATGGTCAAAATCCATACTGTATACCAGTTGGGTTGAACACAACATTTTCAAAGCATGTCCAACAGATAATAAAAATGACAACGGATTTCAGCACCAGCATGACATTTTAACTCACCTCAAGAGGTGACATCAACTCCAAAGGTTTTTCCCAGCTAGATTGCCTTGTATTCTTGTTGTAGTAATATCTGGTTCAATTTGGTAAAGAACAAAAACTTTATTACACTTCAAAATATTGCAAATTGTGAAAGCAGTAGATTATCAAATCATCAACAAAAATTGAAAAACCATACAAGGCATTTTTTGTTTTTGCTAGGAAAACAAGATATAATTATATTAACCAATACCTTCTCCCATCACCAGCAACATGCTCTTGCCAATCAGATGCAGAGTTCTGGTTAGTGGTATTAGTTGCCTAAAATTTGTCAGAACAAACAACCAAGAATTATTTAATCTCAAATATCTCAGAAAAGATAATACAAAACAGAATTATATCATCACAATTGAATACATTATACATTTAATTCTTTGTATTGGGAAAAACTCAGGTCTCACATTGATAATAGATAAGGCAAGAAAAAAGTTTCTAAAGAGTGGCGACCCTCACCTTTAAGCCGGTTTTGTACGGATGAGTTAGGTCAAATATAAAAACTTAATATATCCAATCACATCTAATGAAAAGTATTACAAAAAATTAATTAATGACCTATGGAGATTCATCAACTACTCTTGGGGAATTTGCCTCAAACGACATCATTACTTTAACAACAAAGTCACCAATTCTTTTACAGTCACATTCTACCACAATATATGCATGTCAACTAAATAATCTTTCCTCGCATCCCTTAGGTAAAACAAATAATTGAAAAATTAACTTTACATAACCTCTAATTTATACTACCAAGTTTGTCAAAATTGCCTTTATACTTGTTTTCTGGTGGGAACACTAATGAAACTCGTCATACTGGTATGGGATCAATAATCATCCACGAGTTGGGAACCCACAATACTAATCAGTTGAGTTGGGCGACCCTGCAGACCTAATAATCTAGGATCAGTGTCCTCTCTAAGTTGAATCAATTCTCTCAATTTCAATCCTCTGTCAATTTCTGTTCTTCGTCATCTCACAACAATGGTTTAATTGCAATTATACTTGAAGTTTTGCTGTCCTCACTATGCTCGAGGTCAAGAAGGTGCTGTCGCATCTAAATATGATAATGGTGAGATCACCTCATCACCATGAAAAATCACAAGAGCATAGGATGTGTTTTCAAGCCAGAAACATGCAACGAAGCTAGGGTTCACAAACAACCCACGAATCCTCACTAAAGTGAACCCTAATTTTTCCCATCTTCTCATAATCTAATTCCCTAACTCACGCAACATCTGTAGCAGAAACTGACCCTCTCTTTCTGCTACGCAACCTATGAAACTCGAGCTCTCACACTCAAGCACATATCCCAATCCGCACCAACGGCAACTCCCTTGTCACCAAATTTAGTCCTCCTTTGACCCAAACATATCTGACCAATCAAACTCTTTTCCGCCAAATACCCTCCGATCTCGCACATTCAAAACTCTTCCTACCTATTGACTGATAATGCTTCAGTCACAGATCCGTGGGAGCCCTCCCTCAAGTTTTAGTTTGTGCAGTGTAAACTCGTCTCTTTTTCAAGTTTCCTGATAAGACCTTTGACAATCCTGGATACAACTATAGTTGCACAATGCAGTACTTAGAGGCATTGAATATGAATCAAATTGGTAGATTTGCTTAAACTTCACAAAATGAAGCAAAGCAACATACAGAGAAAGACAAACAGTGGACTGATTATAAACATTCCTAACAACTTTTGCGAAATTCACCCTGAATGAAAAACCGAAACAAATAAACCTAAAAAAAATATCATATTCCATAATGATACTAGAGAATCACCATCTTGGCCATTCTATTGGAATATATTCATTCAATGAACAAACAAGTAACTATAAATTACTCCCTCTGTCTCATTATAAGTGTCCTCTTTGCAAATTTTCAATGTCTCAAATTGTTTGTCGTTTCGAATATCAATGCAACATTTATTAATTTTTTCCATTAATATACCCTTATTTATTGTATTTCAACTCATCTAACCACTCCACTAACTACTATTAATAAGGGTATTTAAGCAAATGAAACTCATTTTATCATTGAAATCAACACAACTAATCATTATTTAAGAAATGTACAAAACTCAAATGGGAGACCTACAATGAGACGGAGGGAATAAAAATAATTAAAAAAAAAAAAAGGAACTACAGCATTTAAAACACATTACTTCATAGGAAACACACTTGAATATAATTACACTGTATAAACACAAGCACTTTAAATGTAAATTTCAAAAATATGAATTAAACCAAAATTAATATGCCTTAAACAACACTTACAGCATCATTTGATGCAGTACCAGATGATTGAACTCCAGCCGGCTGTACTGGCGTAACAGTTGCAGCACTCTGAGGTACTGAGGACGACCAAGGTTGTCCAGCAGGAGGTGCAAGCATTTGAGGCGGATGCTGGAATTGGGGCAATGCATTAGCATTGTCTTGCTGCTGACCATACGATGGTGCGAACTGAAAAATCGAAAATGATGTGTCAAAGGTAATACATGATTCAAAGACAAATCTTGTAATCTACAACAGGAGGAAAAACTTCAAAAACTAAGGCACCCGTACTGTATATGAAGATTGAGGAGGTGCTCCTGACAAACCAGGCATATGATTGCTTATGTGGGGAACAGCTTGCTGTGCATGTTGTGGAACAGATGTCAGTGGCCTGTTTGTTTGAATATATGGCATAGGTATACCCTGTGATGAAGACACAGGATGACCGGGCTGAATTTGTCTTGGAGTCAACTGTTGCATTTGTTGAGAATACTGCAATTGCTGACCCTGAATGACAGGCATCCCGACGTTAGACGAAGGAACAGCATGCCCTGTATGTCCAAATTGTTGTGAAGTCATTGGAACAAATGGTTGCCCTTGCTGTGGATGAATCACTGGCCGAAACTGCACATATAAATATGTTAGAGTGATTGCAAAATATCCAGGTGTAAGAATAGTTAATAGCACATAACACCAACAACCACCAGCAAGCACTATTCTACTAAGTAAAGTTAGCTACATGAATCTGTTTATTTAGTCCGTCTGGCACTTTGAGCGGCATTAACTGCCCCGCTAACACACTATCTATATCTTAGGAACAGATATTAAGAAAGAGTAATAGTTCATCAATTAAATTGACTGTATATTCAGAATGTAAGCTACTAGCTAATCCCAATATCAAAATTTAGTGTTAACATTATCACAATTATTTCATAATCAAGCAAAAGAAATTACAAAGATACACTATATTGAATTAAATTATAAGAATTGATAAAGAAATAGGTTACCTGAATACCAGAAGGAGGTTGTTGAGGATTATTTGCCATCTAAACAAAATTTCACAAACAATTCCTGAAATGAACAACAAGATGAATCAGTTAGTACGGAATCGAGGTGCAGAAGCAATTCTCTTTTGAGGAGGAGTTTCTCACTGTTTGTGGCGGACGACGATGAAGTCCGCTCCGTTTTCCGGCGAGATTTTGAGTTGAATTGAACTGACTCCGATTTAGGTTGGTTTATGATGCAAGAAGGGTTTTGATTTCGTGAAATCGATGAGTTTTCTTGTTTTAGGGTTTTAATTTTTCTTTTCTTTTTTTTTTAACAAAAAATGGCTTTTAGTTGTAGAAGTGTTTTTTTTTTTTTTGGGTGAGTGATGGTTTGTCTTCTTCAAAATTGAGATGAATTGGTCTTTGCATAGTCATTTGAATTTTGGATGCATATAAGATTATATATTATTTAAAAATAAAAAAATAAAAAATATTTTTTCCATGCCACTAGGTTTGATTTAGTTTGATGGATTTGAGTAGTATGTTATAGGTCATGAGTTTGATTCTCACTCATCGTAAACAAAAAAAAAAATGTTTCTTTTGTTTATATAAGAAATAAATTTTTCTTCAAAAAATAAATAAATAAATACATTTTCTTAAATGTGTATCCAAATACTTGTAATCAACCAACTATTTTTTTATTAAAATCTCATTTTTTTTAAATAAAGAAACTGTTTTTGTAAATTTTTTGGTACATGTGTTTTTCCTAAAAAGGCAAAAATTATAGTACTATTTGTTATCGTTTTTTTAATATGAATCAAGTATTTTTAGAGACAATTGTAAAGACTAATTTTTAGTTTTAAAAAAAATTGTAAAGACTAATTTATCGAGCTGAGTAGGACTGCAAAAGGTGATAAAGTTGTCCTTCGAGAGAATATAACATTATTGGTTGCATCTCATGGTTGGATTTAAACTCATGAGCTATGATTAAGCTGAAAAACATCTATTACCACATCTCATTAAAGTGTTTTTGGATTGTATATTTGTTATGTTAGAGTAATAAAATGAGAAAATAAACAACCTTTCTAATCAAATTAAATATTATATCATTTTTGTAGATTAAATAATAATGTTCTTTTATTATCAAATTCGGAAGTAGCAAAAGTTTTAGCTAGGTAGAATAGTTCGGAATAAATCAAGTTATTGGGCTCAAGTGGTTAACGAGCTTCATCAAAATGGACGAATTTCGGGAGAACTCGGGTTCGATTCCTGGGTGGAACAATTTATTGGTCAGGCTTTACATACCTCGCGGTCGAACTCTGGACTACTAAGAGCTATTTCCCCTAGGAATCAGATGGTTATAAAACAAAAAAAAATAGTTCGGAATTTGTAAAATATTTGTCTTTCTCAAATCTTATTGTGTAATCGGATACTTCAAATGTACTAACCATAGTGATTCTATAACTTCAAATGTCTTAGACGAAGTGGTAATCCACTGAAATTATTAAACTCGCATATATTTGTGAGATTCCGGGTTCGAACCTGAGTCACGACGTCCGATCTAACAATTTCGATATTTTTGTCAGTTGAGTTATGATTTATTGAGACGAGATTATATTAATTTTAATATTTGCTTTGATAGTTTAATTTTTGTACATATCACCAAGCTGGTCGTTGTTTATAAATCATATTACATGTGAATTGAAGAGAATTCACTTTAGAAGGTGGTTGTGAGTGACTTTGAATCACTTTGTTGTGTGCCAAGGAATTTGAGCTGCAGAATGGGGGTGAATATGCATAGACAATTTACAATGATAGTGTCAAGTAACAATGAACCAAAGAGGTATTGCTATTAATATGCTCCATTCAAGACTAGTAAACTCAATTCTCATTAGTTCATCATCTTATACCATTATAACTTTTATTATTTACACACCTAAAACATATATAACACTAGAGATTGACTTGTCCCAATAGAACACAAGTTCATGAAAGTAAATACTAGCTATGTGATTAATTAATTGAAACACACATATCAATCTCAATCTATGTTTTGTGGTGAATGGGAGATTCTTACCAAATTATTGTCTCTAACATTGCAAGATCTCTTACATGAAAAAAAAGACATATTTCTCATTAACCTTGATTCACAAAAACTACTACTACCACCCCTACTCAACTTTTTGTCCTTCATACCACTTTTCTTACTCTTGGTACACTCTTTATAAGCTGCTAAGAAAGGATCATCATCTTGAACCCAAATACCTTTCTTAGAAGTAGTTCTATAATAAGGAGGTTGAAAAGCACAAGGAGGAAGTGGAATTTGAAAATCATGAACATGATTTCTAGGAGTAGTTGATCCATCTAGTGAAGAAATTGGAGGAGGTGGTAACTTATGCAAAAAATCATCATCTTTTTGGATTAATTTTTCACCATGAGTACTAATAATACTTTCCTTAGGGATTCCTGGCTTCTTTTCCCATGAGAATGATATCTTTCTTGTTGGTGGTTGACTCATGATTCTATGAGAGGAGAGTTTTTTTTTTTTTTTTTGACAATATGAGAGTTTTTAGTTATGTGTGATTCTATACTAACTAAGGGTTTATATATATTTTTCTACCTTATAATAATTCTAAATTAAATGACATAATCTTTTGGTATTGGACAAACACATAAAACATGAGTATAGACAATTTGTATTGCGTGTTGGAATAATTTCTTGAATGATGACAAGTGAGTTTGGAAAATTGTGGCCATATTATAATGGTTGACTTGGTCTTTTTGCCATTTGGATCAATTGAAAGAAGGCAATGATGTGGAGGTAGAATATAAGACAAAACCTTATATTGGTTGACTTGGTTTATCTCAAGTCCTCAACCACATAAACACTATCTTCACTTCTTATGATATTTTTATAAACCAAACACACACTATATATAGTCTAAAAATAAAAACTAAACTAAGTGGTTGGATCAAGTTATTAACGAAATTTTAGAAGAATTCGAGTTCGAATATTAATGAAACAATATTTTCACTAGATTTTACTTACATATATGTTCCCTAATAATCAAATTATTTTAAAAAAAATAAATTAAAATTTTATAATTGTTAGAACAAAATAGATTTAACCAGACTTTGTCCTGTAATTATTTTTGATTATTTAATAAAAGAAAATCATTTTGTACCAAAAAGAAAAGTAAAAGAAAAGTAATACATAAAAATTGTCAAAGCAGGCAGACCGTATTTTGATGAATGAGAAAATGAACATTATTCTGTTTGAACTTTGAAGTAGTGTATGTAAGTATTACTACTATTATCTAATCTAAACTATGGAAAAAATTAAAAGATATTGTTCATACAAGGCTGCAGAGAATTAACTAGTGAGTAATTGTGTTCTTTCTTCCTTGTTTTATTTTGACCAGTCATTATATGATTTCTACAAAATACCTATAATATATGATAACTCAAAACTGACATTTGATACTATACAATACATACATACATATGCATCCAAATTAAACAAAATACAAAAAATTATCAGCAAACAATTCAAGATCGGTTTCAAGATATTATTTTTTAACATCTCTTTCGTTTTTTGAAGAATTATTTTTAATTACTTTTTTAACCTCGTTTACATCTTTAAATCTGAATTCCTTGCGTTTAAACAAATACATTGTTGTCTCGTAAGCTTAGCTCGGTTGGTAGGGATATTGCTTTATACAGGGGGTCGAGATTCGAACTCTGATCATCTCACTTATTCACCTTTAAGGATGAAATTTCTAACCACTAAGCTACTTGATAAAAAAAAAAAAAAACACAGTTACATACATCAATTGATTTCGATTATCGATTTAAGATTGATCGACTCACATAGTCACATTACATCTTCATCAAATTATCTTTAAATAATTTTCACATTCAATTTGAGATCAGATGTCCAAAAGCAATAAATGTGTCACACTTTTCTGCGTGAAATTGAAATCTCAAACCTTTCTAGCATAGAGACTTTTATGACTAATAACATCATTAGAGTACTTACAAGAAAGAATATGCATATACTTCCTTAAGCTAGGCCAATTAAATCCATTGTTCTTTTGATCCCTATTTTGCCCTTGAACAATAAAAGGACTTTTGGTGCAATTCTTGTAAGCTTCAACAAAAGGGTCTTCTTCCTTTTGATATCTACTCTCCAATTTGAAAGAACCAATTCTAAGTAGAGTACTTTGAACTGCACATAGATCAACAGGAATATATTTTTCCTCATCTCTAAATCTATGATGATCACTTTTAGATAATGTACATGGAGGAGGTTGAAGCACTAACTTAGTAGCATGATTTGTGTCATAATAGTTAGGATTAGTGACTTTGGAAAGACCAGGCTTGTATTCCCATGAGAAAGGAACATTTATATTCCCTTCATAATAAATATCATTGTTGTAGGTAATATTATAGTTGTTATTGAATGGGATCTTGGTATGTTTCATGAAGATTAATATATATTATACTCTCTATAAGGTTCTTAATTATAATATAGTGGCTTTTTGTGTGTGAATCTTATATATAGTGGTTAGGCATACATAATCATGATGTGTTTCGTGATTATTGATTAATAAACGGGTAATCAAAATTGTGTGGTAGATGATATGTAGCTTGTATATTAATTAATGTATTGTGTATTAAGATAAGACAAATAAACATGTAACATGTTCATGTACAAAGTATGCAATTTCTTATAGGCCCCCTTCATATGAATATCGTGATATATAATATCATACATTACTAGTATATAATTATTGGAACTTGGTATCTTAATTAGAAAAGGACCTATATTAGATGAAGATCGTGACCTACACGAGGGTAATATGCCACAAACCTAGGTAGAATTACATTTCGTGGCGTGTGTTTGGATATATATATTTTTTAATTTGGTGTTTAGATTTTTTTAAGCAAATGTTTAGAGAAGATTTCATAACAAAATCTAAATAAATTAGAGAATTAAGAGTGATTTATAGTTAAAATTTAGATGGTAAAATGGGTTGAAAATTCGGATTGACCCGTTTAGGCCGTTTTTTCACGGGTGAGTTGAAATATTGAACTAAAACGATTACTCCCACCTCTTCTAACCGTTAAAAAATGTAACGGTGATGAGATGAAAATTAAGGGTTAGAAAATTATATAATTTGATCATTTTAGTTTTATGATTTTTTTTTTGGTACAATTAGTTTCATGATTTTAGTCTCGTGTTTTTAATAGTTTGTCAATTGTTGAACTCATAAAATTTTTAATGTAGTTGTTTTGTTGGTTTATTATGGATTCTTAGATGATGAAACATAGATCTTTGAATGATAATTTCTATATTTTTAATCGATTCATTAGTTACATATTTTAGTTTCTTTAAATTAGTCAAACTAGCTCTTATATTTGAGACGGAAGAAGTATTTTTTGTTAGTTTTACAAATAAAAGGAAAAACATTGGCTGGGCAACCCAACGATCCACCATAAAAGGGGTAGTATAGAATTTTTAACCTTATATAGTTTCGTTCAGCCCCATTTTAAACAAGTTAATGATGTAGTAAATTGTTCTGTTTTGTCATCTACGGTATTAAAATTGTACTCCATATCATCTTTTAACACTCCACTTATTTATTATAAAGTAAATTTTTTTTATTATTTTTATAATTATAAAATAAATTTCTAATAATTAGAATACTTACAAAAAATATCATATCATCTAAATTCAACTAGATTTAAAACCCAAAATTTTATACGTATATATAAATTTTAATGATATTTATTATTTCGCGGTAAAAAATTTAACAAACAGCGAAATACTAACCATACTCCACTTTTGCACCACGTTGAGGGCCTTAGAATAATCAGGTTCCAATTTCCAGATTCACATGCCACCTGAAGCCCATTTGGAATTGGAAGACTCAAAGTTTTATTTATTTTATTTTTTTACAATTATCTTACACCCATAGTAGAAAAAATCTTGTTTGTGTTGCAGTTTAAAAGCAACTCAAGAGTTTTCGTCTAATTAATCATAATGTTATCAATTATCATAGTTCAATAATCACTCGATGTCAACATAAAATAAAATTCTCAATGATCATCATCATTAAAGAACAATATTAAGAACGTTATGATAATCGACGGCGGACTATGCAATCATTATTTATTCACAAGCTTTTGAAAAAACCAATAAATGAGAGAATTTAGTTTATTTAATCTATATAATAGTTTTTCTATTCGAGTCAATTTAGTCCATATATTAAAATCAATTAAGCACAAGAAATAAAAAGGATGCTAAAGATAAATATCAACCTTAATTATAATCTAAACATACTGTTGGGTTAGACCACTAGGAATTATTATCAACTCTAAAATGTAGGAAGCCTGTTTAAAAAAAAAAAAAAACAAATAAACTGAGAAAGTTATATCCTATTAGGTGAGACTGTCTCTAGTATTTATAAGGTTTTTTTTTTTTTTGATAAGCTCTAGTATTTATAAGGTGAAACTCCCTAATATAGGTTTAAGCTAATCCGTAGTATAGGTTTTAGAGGAGTGCTAGCAACACACTCCAATAACAAACACACTCTAACACACTCTCTTCTATTTGTTAAAATTTATATGGGTCCCATAAAAGTTATATGGGTTCACATTTTTTTATGGGACCCATGTGAATTTCAACCAATAAAAGAGAGTGTGTTGGAGTGTGTTTGTTAAAGAGTGTGTTGCTAGCATTATTCTAGGTTTTAATTATAACAGTGGACTTCTCTTCTAGTCGATACTCCTTCTCGTCCTTATTATAAGAGAAGTTTTATTTTTTAGGTTCATCGTAAAACTAATGTATCTAAAAAGTAAAACTTCTCTTATAATAGAAATTGGAGAGAGTATTTTCTGTTGTTTTCACTCTCAGCCTCGTTATTCTAAGTCTCTTAATTATGTTGCATTACACTACACCCGCTCTTTATTTTGTTTGGAATTGCTATGGCAAACTCGTTCAGGTTTTAGATAATCAAACTCTTTTTCTAACACATTAAATCATAAGATTTATTCTAGTGATGAGAGGTTTATATAATATTCTATTCATCCCAAAATAGGGAGAAGGTTGTCTCATGTGACATTTTTTCACAGTGAAATCTTAACCATTGCTTTATTTTAACAATTTTAATTTTAATTTAAATAAGAAAAATTAAAGGTGGATGTATCCACTGGACACCCTCCAGTTTTTTTCTCACTGGAGACAATCCATCTCCCCCAAAATATAAGCAAAAGTTGGTCAACAAAAGTAAATATATTTTGTCCAAATCTTTAACAAAATACATTAAATTTTGTTGACTTATTTTTGCTTATATTTTTGGACAGAGAGAGTACTATGAATAAGATTTTAAGTTCGTTCTCATCGACAACCGTTAGAATTTTGAGAGTTTGGAGAAATTGAATGATAAGAGCCATGAGAGCTTGAAAGAAAGTAAAAATTGTAAAATTTCATATTGATCAAAAGATGATAAAATGAGTACAATTGATATTCTTATATAAAGGTAATAGAGGCTTGACTAACTAATCACCTAATAACAAAATATATCAAACTAATAAAAATACTCACTAACTAATTATTGGAGTGTTTGGCTAATTATCAATATTCTAACAACATTGTGAAAACAAATTTATATTCATAGAAACTTATTTTCACCGGTTATTAAAGTACTCTTATCACAATATTCACCATCATTTTTCCTTAATTAGAAGCAATCATCTAATTCAAATAAGCTAGCTTATTGCTTATTGGACTAACTTATAAGCTTGTTTGATAAAAATGTGAAGTGTTTGGTAACGAGCTTTTCTAACTAGTTTATAGCGTTTTTTTGAGATGCTATTTCAAGTAGCGTATGAGCTTATAGCTTATAATTTTTTACATTTTATTCCATATTTACCCTTATTAGTTTTATTTATTATTTTTTTAAATTATAATAACTACCCATTAACAATTACAAAAAAAAAAAAAAAACTATCCACTAATCATATACTTTTATGTCATTTTGTACTTCCAACAGCTAAATTTGTCAAACACTTTAATTTTATTCTACTAGCTTTTCAGCTATAAGCTACCAGCTAGCTTATAGCTTATTTTTACCAAACAAGTATTAATCACATGAAAGTAGTAATTGTAATAGGTTAATTTAGAAACAATTTTTTTTCTTAGATCAATTATTTTGAGACGAAGGAGTAATAAATTTGTTTTCCTTGAGTCTGGAAGTCTTATTTATCTCAAATAATAAAAATATCGAAATTGTTAAGACATACGTTATGACCGGGATTCGAACCCTGGCTTCCTCACTTGTAAGTAGAATTTTTAAGTATTGTAAATGAAGTGAAGAAAACAAAACAAATTCTAGAAAAACGATACAAGGATCCACACCCACCACATTATCCTTCATCTAATAATGCATTACAAGTTTTTCCTAAAAATACTACAGACAATAGAATTGAACCATGAAAACAAAGAATAAAAAAATCTCAATCTTTATTGCTAATTAAATTTCATTTCAAAAAAAAGGACAACACTAAATTATGTTGGTTGGTTTGCATTTGCATTAACTTTCACTACCTTTTTTCCATGTGCACACCGTGAGTCCCACGAATTATATCAACTCACATAAATTAATATTTACGGCAACAACATCATGCAAACAATCAAAGACTCAGTCCCCACTTAAACCATCTCAAAAAATCAAAACAAAATAAAATCTAAGTCCACACTCCAACCAACATCACTTACTGTTTTTTTTCATACAACAATAACAACAAACTTTGCCAAATATCACTTCCAACAACATCACATGAAACATAATAAACAAAAGTCAACCAAACCAATTACTAACATATCCAAATCATGTTGGCATTGGTAAGGTATAGTAATTACTAATTAACAACTTTAATAACCACAATTAAAAAAAAAACTTCCAAATTCCAACATAAATAAATAACCATATATATAAAATATCATATATAAAAAAAACTCATAAATTAAAGTTCTTTTTATGCTTCATTTCTTCTTCATCATCTTGTTCCTTTAAGGAGTAAAGGAAGCATTATTACCAAGTGTTGATCCTAGAAGATCATTGCACAAACTAGCTCCTTCTTGAGTTGTCTTATTGTTCTCGGCCCTTGGACTACTACCGGCGCTACTATTGGAAAGTGATCCGAACGCGGTCTTTTGAAGCACCCCGGTTGGCGATGATCCCATTGGAGGACTATTGTGATTGTCCCAACCATCAGTCATCAAGTTTAGAGCCGCCGAGTTGCTGTTGCTGCCACCGCCGCCAACATAGTGATCATCACTTGCATTGTAGGCAATACTACTACTAAGATGAAGTACTTCACCGAGTGGACCGCCCATTGAACTTTCCCAAGTTATTGGAATCCAATTAGTTTGTCTAGTAGCAGCATTAGTACTAGGGTTCGATGATTCGTTGGTGTTATTGAGAGTACTACTTCCAGTTCCAACACCTAACCCCATTTGAATAGGATCTATTTCCCTTGATAGCCTAAGAGGCGAAAGTGTGAGCTTTTCATTGGTTCCTGAGGAATTGAACGACATGAAGTCGGAGGAAGTCATTGGTGTTGAAATTGATAGTTGTATCCTATCTGACTGCATATCGAGTTCTGGCCAAGAAAAACCACCCGAGCGGTTATGATGATCGGAATGTGTTTTGGGAAAGTCATCAATGAAATGCCTGAGGGAATTTTGAGAGCCGGTGTCTCGGTTTGTAGTGTTCTGCAATGATGAACCAAAGGCTCGGGTTCCAAGCAAGGTGGGGGGTTTCTGTGAAGGGTTAAGCAAGGAATCGGAAGTGACAAAGCCGAATTCGTTGTTCCTTGAGGATTCATCATAAGGAATGTTCTGTTTTTGAATCATAAAAGGGTGATTTTCTTTTGGTTTCAACTCTAGTGTTGGAGGCAGCATTGGAAGCGCAGGACCATCCTGCATCCTCTCACTTGTGCTGTTATTCTCTTTGTTATTCATGAACATCCTGCAAGCAAAAAAGAGAAACTTTAAAACACAGTACACAAGTAGATTCACTAACCTAATCACAATCAATGCCTAATCGTAGTGAATTTGTAATTATCTTGCCGTAAGTATTTCTGAAATAGTGTTGCTTTTGAATGAATAACAAAGCTTATGAAACATAAAAGCACAAAAAGAATATATCACGAACAAGGTTTTAACGGTTGCAGTTCTTGATATTGCAGAGAATCACACTCAACTACGGTTGATGCAAAATAGACCAGTAACCTACAAAACAATAGCTATCTGACCTGTTGATGGTGTTGGCAGCAGAAGAAGCATTATCTTGTCCAATAAGGTTATTCATATTCTTGGAATGTTCCTGGTGTGCAAAGCTAAGAGTGTTGGAAGCAGTGTTGCCACCAGGAATAACAATAGATGAAGAAGGAGAAGCAGCAACAGCAGCAGTAACAGCAGCAACATTGATCTGCTTCGATGAACCACTTTGAGTAATGGTAGAAGTAGCATTAGTAGTAGCTGTACTATTTGTGGTTCCACCAGTGGTGAGAGCCTGGCCAGATTGGCCTTCCACAGGCTTTCTTGAACGATGGCGTCCTCTGTTCATATGCCTTTCGCAATACTTTTGATCAACAACGGCATCTCTTGAGCATCGCCATTTCTTTCCATCTGTTCTCCTACACCTTCCTGGTTCCGGATCGGTGTTGTTCGAGTATCCCAGATGAAATCCTCCCCATCCCACTGCATCATCATAAAAAAACATATACAATTAAACTTAGCTCTCTTTTCAACCTTCACTCATTCACACATGTTACTATTGATGTTTTCACCGGACGATTAGTTTGATGACACCAAAATGTTCAAAACCAACAATCTAACATATATAACTATTGAAACAAACAAAACAGTAATTACTTTTCCATATTTTAGATCATTCATCAAGTGTCTCTTCCTCATAGAGGCAACTCTTCCGGGGGCGCGATAATATAAACTGTGGTTTGTCACGCCGCAAGATACTAACTCCATTACATATTAGTAAGTGAACTTTGAAAACCTTTCAGTACTAGAAATGTTAGTATATTAGTAAGTATTTTCTCGTTCTTCGGACACCAGGGTTTGAACCTCGATCATTTAACTATTTCAACTCAACCCTAAACTCAAACCAGTTGAGCTACCTAACCTCACCACGAGAGTTATATTACCGAATTAGAGACACAAAATGAAATTACTCTCTTAACTTCAACATTAACATCTTTAACATTTAAAAACAAAATTAGTGACAATTAATTTTATTTGACTCTAATTTCTATCCCTAATTAAACTTTTTCACAATAGTGTTTATATTTTTTACTAGTCAAGTAAAGGGTAAATATACAATACATACATGCATTAGGTCTGAGGAGTGCAGCTGAGTAGCTAGATAAGCCAGCAGAATCAAGAGCTTTTTTTATAGGAATAAGCAAATGATGAGGTACAGCAACATTAGCAGTGATATACTTATAGATCAAGGCTTGATGTTCCAATTCCATCCACTGTGAAGGTGTAAATGGTCCTCTAACACCACTTAAACCTCCATGCATGCTTCCAGAACTGTAACCTGTTCAAATAGTATCCAAAGTAAAGTCAAAAAAGTTAACAAAAAATCAGAAAAAAAGTTATTTCACCTCAGAACTTAAAAAGAAACACAACCAAAAAAAGGCTATGCTGTGAAAAAAATTATAGATTTTTTTTTCTGATTTTGAAACAAATATTAACAGTCAAGTCAACTTTTTTATTTTTATTTTCATGTAAGAAGGATATAGAAAAGGAAAGAACAGATTTTTTAGAGAAAGATGGTACAGAACAGAACCAATCAAATAAAAATAAGATTTTTTTTTCTAGCTTTATTTTTTTTTTCTTGTTCCTATAAATTGTGTAGCTCATAAATTTTTCTTCTTTAGTACCCTCTAGTATCCTGTGCAAAATTTCACCAAAACCCATCTCCCTAAAACAGGAACTAGATAAGAATTTTAGAAGAAAAAATTAAATTTATTTATTTTATTTTATTTTTTACCTTTCTCTTGACATGACTTAAAAAAATGAGACCATTCAAATATATTTCCATGAAAAGACCCTTAACAACCTTATACTAATTTTTAGCTCCCCACAATGGATACCATATTCAAAAAAAAAAAAAACCAAAAATACCCCTTTAATTTATTTTCTTTAAAAGAATAAAGAAAAAAACAACCTTAAAAAATGGTATTGATGTACCTGTGTTTCTGTTATAACCAGACATTGGAAGATAAGCATAAGACAATGTAGCATTTTGGGCTGTTTTATCAACTAAAAAAGAATCTGATTTTGGATTTGGAGTTGAAAAACTAAGCATTTGTTGTTGGTGTTGACCATCAGAAAACATAGTTGTAGCATTAGATCTCAAAAGTGAAACAGAGTTTCTCTGTTGTTGTTGATCAGTTGTTTTTGCAAGTTTGAAACTTCTTAACTCATCTTCAGTACATGTTCCAGATCTCTCTTGTTTAAGTAAACCAGATCCATTATACCATTTGTTCTTTTGTTCAGGATCTGAATTAACTAACCCATCTAAACTCACACCACCAAGATCCATTTAGAAAACAGAACAAAAAACAGAGCAAAACAGAACAAAACAGAACAAGAACTAGACAAGGTTTAAGAATGAGAAATGAAGTAAGTTATATTAAACCATGACAAGAGAAATAGTACAGAAACACCCTTTGGAAAAGGAAGACACATCTCATGAGAGAGAGAGAGAGATGAAGTTGTTGTTGTTGTAGAAATAGAAGATATGTTTGTGACACCTTAAAGCTAAGCTAAAACAAGAAACCGGAATGGTTTTGTTTTGGATTTGTGTTTTATTTTTTTGGGAGTTGATGTCTTTGCAAAGATAAAATAATTGGAGAGATAGGAAGAGAACTTGTTGTGGGGGAGAGAAACAAATTGACTGCACTTGGTTTTCATCTTAAGACATATGCTAAGCTAATTTTATATGGTTTTTATCAAATTTCATGACAAAAATGATTGGATCTTTTTAGACAAATTATATAATTTTTATTTGTTTTTAAAAATGTTATATATATAATATAAAGTGTTGGAAATTTGAGTATATTTCAAAAGTTTAAATTATATTGTGTCTCATAATATCAAGTGAGAAATATAAAAATATACTTTTATAAAAAAAAGTTATTTTCTATTATATTTACTTAGCCTTTTATTTATTATATTATTGACATTTTTTGGTTTTTAAATAAAAAAATATGTATTTGAATTTGACATAAATTGACCACGAATAAAAAAAATAATAATTTATGTGTATTTGTCGTCTTTTCTAAATTTTTATTTATGGCAGTCAATATGACCGTTTTAAAAAATGCGGTCAATATATTAGTTTTGAATGAATTTATGAATAATGACATGGTTTTCCTTTCGAAATAAAAAAATATGAATAAAAGGCAAATAGAAATATAACAATTTGGTTGTATTTGTCGATTTGTGTAAATTTCCTTTTCATGACCGTTAATATAATCAATTTTAAATTAATTTGTGTTTGCGACAGTTGGTGGACAAATGGTCATTTCATTTTAGAAAAATGTAGTCAAATATATTTTATCTTGTACAAATGCATGAATATTGACATATTTTTATTTTCAAAATAAAAATAATAATTTGAATTTAACATAAATCAACGAAGAATGGAATATAACAAGTGAGTGTATTTGTCGATTTCGATAAATATATTTGTATTCAAGACAGTTAGCTTCTAAATACACATTTCATTTCAACGACGTCAAATATTGATGTATGTTTGATAAAAAAAAATAGTTTATATTGAAATTAGTATAAACATATATCAATGTATAGTATTAGCAATTTTTTAATTTAACATAAATCAACTAAGAATATTGGAAATATATTTGACCTATATTTTCTTAAAATAAAATACTCATTTGGAGGCCAATTATCTCGAATACGAATAAATTGAAAATCAACAGGTTAAATTCGCCAGATACTTGACTACATTTTTCTAAAGAGGTTACTAATACTAAATATTTATATATGTTTGATAAAAAAAAAGTTATAAGCCCCTTATTATTATTATTCTCTTCTCCAAGGTTTTTTTTTTTTGATAGACATTCTCTTCTCCAAGGTGAAATACAGCGTGCACAACAATAAAAATAGAAAATCCGATCGAAGTCTTTGAAGTTTGAACTAATACGCCAAGTAACAAATTAAATTATATGTAATACAAAGATTTAAACTATTTTTCATGATCTTATAAAAATAAATATTAAAAAATAAACTATTTTTCATGAAAATATTGCTTATTGAATAATGTTGATGATTCCTTGCTTCAGCTGAAGAATTTTAAAAAATTAAAATCTGTATTGAAGATCAATAATATGTTAACAAATATTCCTTTTGAAAAAAATATCCCGACAAATATTAGATAGAATAGTTTTATTAGGGATTGATTTTTTTTTTTTGCGACAAGAAAAAAACAAAAAAAAAGACAAAGGTATTAATTCCAACAAAGGTTACTCCCCAAGCATCCGTTCGAAGAGCGCTGGACAATTAAGAAGGAGGTTCTTCTAAAGCCATCAAAGGTGAGTTCGCGAGCGTTCCCATCTTAGCCAAAACATCTGCAAATGTGTTCCCTTTCCAAAAGGTGTGGTCAATAACAATGTTCCAATCTCTACTCAACATATGACAACTTTGGATCTCATTCATATATTTATGATACGGCGAAACACCATCTCTAATCAAATCAACCACTTGCAAGGAGTCGGAGTAGCAAGCTATATTCTTGAAGGCATTCACCCAACATAAAGTCAAGGTCGTGAAGGTCTGCCATGATTTCAGCATAAAGAACACTTGAGTGTGACGTAGTACCATAAAAACCTTTCAAAAATGTTCCAAAATTATTTTGTATGAGACCCCAAAAGCCCGCGGATTGAAAATGAAATACTAAACAAAATCAACTATGATAATTTAATAAATAATTCTGCATTCTAAAATGTTCTATTTATTTTTTTTAATATAAATACAATAAATTTACTAAATAACTACTTTTAACTTCAAAAGTTTCAATTATGTAAAGTGGTCTTCAAATAAATGTTTATATTCATGTGCCCTAAAATATTAAATTTTCTTAGGGTACATATTAAAATAACTAAATATAAATATTTAATATTCAAAAGTTGAATGAACAATTTTCATTAAAATATTTTCACATTTATATCCTTAACATGTGCTTAAGACACATGTTAATTAACATTTTCGTATTAATGTTAATTACTCCGTATTAACCTATGGTATAGCTTTGTTTTTGAGTTACGGTCTACTCTAGTGTTTTCTAGGAAAAGTCATTTGTGGAAGCCTATATGCAAATAAAGAGGAGTATAGTTGGATTGAGAGAGACATGAATGTCTTCTATTGTAAGAGCCACTTATCACCATGTTTCACAACATTAATTTGTTCTAGCTTTTTCAATTTCACTATAAATTCAAAATTCTTCTTTCAACCATTATTTTTCAAAGTTATTGTTATAAATTGCTTGTGGAAAAGATTATAATTACCGCATAGCACATTATTGGAAACAAGTGAAGAACCTTATAAAATACAATCAAGTACTCCAAGGAGATTAGTCTTTACATTAAATCCAAAAGGATCTAAGCTTGTGATGAAGATATTTTGTGGACCATTTAAGGAATCAAATGTCTTAATACAATGTGTACCTATGACAAACTAATGAGTTAATACTCCCTCCGTCCTAAAATATAAGAATCGGTTGACCACTGCATGTACATCAATGCATAATTTTGATTACGAATATTTTTAATTGACGATTAGTTAAAATTATAAAAATTTGATATTTTGAAAATACTCGTCGAAACAAATCAAACAAGATCTTATATAATAATATTTATATTTATATACTTTTAAAAAAATACGGTCAAAACAAGATATATGAATAGTGCATTTAGTCAAATGAAGTCTTATAAAATGGGACGGAGGTAGTATTTATTTTTAAATCCCAACAAGAGCATATGGGGCAGAGGAGGCTCGCATGCATGTGCGAGGTGTGCGACGGCATAGGGCCTCAAAATTTTGAGGGCCTCAATTCAAAATTTTGAGGTCCTATAATATTACTTATATATTATTTATACCTATAAAATATCAGATGTATATTAATAGATTAATTTTTAGGCCCTAAAATAATAGTTATATATTGTTAATGTTCATAAATATCATGAGTATCAATAAATTAGTTATCTATACTCGTAAATATAGTTCTAGTCCATTTTAATCTTTGCATAAAATTTAATCTTAGATTATGATGTTCCTTTTTGACGTTATATTCAAAGATAATTATTTTGTATTTCTTGTTCCATTTAATTTAATGTAAGATTTAATATTGATAATTTATATGTTTACAAGAATGTTTTTTTTATATTATATGCAATTTAAATCGATAATTTTTTTAATTTTTTTTATTAAGGGGCCACTTTTATATTTTGCACAGAGTCTTCTAAAACTCGGAGACGCCCCTGATATGGGGTTTGTACTTTTAGTGCAAACAATTTCTTTTTGTCCTTTATAAACTTCTAACGTTTTATTTTCAAGAGAGCCTCTCTAATATTTTCAAAATTTATTCTTTTTATATTCCTCACTGTCAATTTTTAATTTGTCTACTATTTTTCTTACGAGTAAAAAAGAAAATTTTAATTTATTTATTTGATGCTAACATAGCTAACAAAAATAATTATCACTATTGCCACTATTGCTAATTATGATTAATAATGTCATGTGAGTTTGGTATCCCTGTCTACACAAATATGGTAATATTCCATACAATGGTAATGTTTTATTTCTAAGATATGTTATTTTTACACATACTACCAATTAAAAATACAAACAAAAAATTGAAAACATATTTTTAATGTCCAAATATTATGGATTTAAAGATATGCACGTCAGCGTAAAATAATTTTACACAAACATTCAATAAAAATCCATCAATTTGAGACGTCACTTCACTCATGTGTGGTTATTTTGAAACCACTTATATTACATGAAAGAATGATGGTTTCTTATTGGATGTCAGTGTAATGTATGTTCATTGTAAAAAAAAATCATGAATAAGTAAGGAAATTTTTTATTTTATTTTGCAAATATTAAGTGGAAAACATATATTTACATTAACCATATCTAACTAAAAATAATTATTGTTCCACCAAAAAAATTTTATAGGTTTGTAATTTCCCTTGCAAGGGGGTTTCAAAGGGAGAGTTCTTATTCTCTTCTCTTCTTTATTTAAGATATTTAACATTAAAAAAATCCAAAGAGTTGTGGTGGGTTGCATGAAGAAAGATGCATCACCACGTGACACATTCACACACAAAATTCTACTTCTCATATGTGTCTTATTCTCATTTAAGTTCATATACACTTCTCATGTTTTGCTTTGCTCTATCCCCATACACGCATGATGATAGAGATAGACATCTCTCTTAATTTTTCTAAATAAAATATACACTTTACATTTAATTTAATTTAATATAAGCATAGGTTTCTTTCGTAGTCCATACATTTATTTATAGGATGCACATACAATACGTCAATCTTTATCTCTACCATACCGTTTTATTGGGCAATGGCATAACTTGAGGGCAAAGATATATATAACCTTGCTTAGCTTGTGAGCCTACTATTACTATAATAGAACAAAGTTTCTTTCACTTTTTTCACATAACCAAAAATATCAATTAAAAAAAATACCAATTTGATCTTTCAAATAATTACTTTATTCCTTCACAATGCACACTCTCATCATGACTTAAATTTGAATGGGTATACTAATAATTTCATGGAACATATTCCATGTATTTAATGTGTGATATATATTCTCTAAATATCACAATATATATTTTCTTTTGGTTTTCTATACATTCAATATAATTTCTTGTGGACAGAAATAATATAATTTACCAAAAGAGAGCAACATGGAATTGATAAATGAAAGTGAAATTAAATAAACACCCTAAAATATTAAAAAGTGGTCTCACCATTTAAGCCTAAGCCCGTTACCAACATCATCATTACGGGTGAATGAACTAACATAGTAATTTGTTCATAAAAAAGGGAAATGATACTATGTTTCAACCTTAATTAAGCATGAGGTGTCTTCCATTTTTTAGAGTATCACCAAACAAATAAAAAAGCGATCATGGAAAAGGAGAATGAATTCTCTCATGTTGAAAAAAAACTTGAGGAAATAATATTGGAATCTAAGCCATTAAATATAAAATAATATTTAAATTTAAAAGAAATGCTATAAAGTTGATCAATGGTTGAAAAACGAAAATTGAGAAAAATTGAGAGAAGAAAAATTGAGAGGATTCATTCTCATGAAAAGGTCACTATATTTAGTCTAATAGTAAGAGATTTAGGTACTATACATGAGATCCTGAGTTCGATTCTCTGTTTCATTGTAAACAAAAAAATTCATGGAAGGAAAAACCCTTATACATTTATGTATACTCATTATATTTAGTGGTCTTAATTAATTATTTTTTACAATTATCCATTATAATAATTCTTTGTATATAATCCTTAGTCAAAAAAAAATTTCTTTGTATATAATCCATTTATTATCATATTACTGATTTATTAACTTGAGATAAAAAAAAATATTACGTCAAATAAAAATTACTATATGTTATATTTCTAAAATATTTCTTTGCAAATATATTACTGATTTATTAACTTGAGATATTAAATATGCTCTACCTATATTATTGACAATTGGTGAGATCGAAGTGATACCACCACCACCCATCCCTATTCCACAATCCGAATTGCATGCAGTTAAAACTGTATGTAGTCGTACAATTAGGAAAGATTGGACAGTTTTGATATAAAGAATATTTAATCAAACTGTATAACTATACTTTTATATATAGATTATCTGATTAAGATCAGACGACCATAATTTCACTAACTGTATAATTGAGAGAAATTGAGAGAAAACAAATCGAGCGATGTTTCTCATTTTTTCTGTAAAAAGTTAACACAATATTTAAAATTTTCATCATCGATCTAGTGACTATGTGAATGCAAAATTTTGACGACAATATATATAAAATTGATTTGGAGGATTACTATTACTATTATAATAATGGAAAATCAAAAGCACATGACAACACTTTTTTTTTTGTGTGTAACTAAACATGATCACCACGCTTTTAATTATAATAAAACAGAAATTAGAGTAAAAGAAATGAGGAGCACATGACCTACTAGTCTATCTAACCAATATTTAATTTACCAAGCACATGATCCTCCTTTGTAAAATATAGTGTCTTTGTCACCTTGCATAATTTCAGTTTAAAAGCAAATCCTAATTCTCCAACTGATGATGTATTAGTTAGTCAAATTGACCAATATATCGTGCACCTATATCATAGCATGTTAGAGTTTAGAGACACGAGAAGTGGAATTAAGATATAGAAAAGACAGATCAGTTCTGGGTGTTATATAAAAAGTCCTTGTTTTTATATGGTAAGTAAAACTTTAATAAGCTGTTTTCCATAGTTCATTAGAATCGAGTAAAGTCTCCAAATTCAAGAGTGTTTATACATGTCTAGCTAGGATAGTTTTTTTTTTTTTTTGTCCACTATATTTGATTAACCAGACCATTTAATCTAATTCTTCGGTGTCAGTTCTGACATCAAGTGACTATAATCTCTTCTCAATTATAGTTGCGGGGATTGAACTGTGGTTCTCCCTACCAAGTTCAACTTCAATCACCAATGAATAATTATCGATTGGTAAGTGATTAATAAACTTTAGTTAAATGTCAGTCATTAATTTTGAAGAAATTAAACCGAGTTTGAATTATACTTAAATGAGTCTTTAGACGTCATATTTTATTATAACTGTTAAAATGAGCCGGGTCTAATGGCCTGATCTATTAATTAGTTAATATTTTAATGGGAAAAGTTTATGGTGCATAAGTGTCTCAAGTTGTGCACCATGTATAAGTCACCGAAAACACTATAATGAATACAAATTTTACAAAATCTACCGTTGGATTGAAAGTTTATATCGTATAGATCATCCATAAATTTTTCTAAAAAAATTAAAAATCATTTGATATGTTATTGAGACCCGTCAAAATTAACGGTTTATGGATTTTTATTGAATACCATTAATCTTGATGGATCTCAATAACATATCAAATGATTTTAAAAAAAAATTTAAAAATTTATGGATGATCTAAACGATATAAATTTTCCATCCAACGGTGAATTTTGTAAAATTTGTATTCGTCATAAAAATATCGAAGACTTGTGCACCATGCACCACTTAATCAAGTGGTACATGTTAGACAAAGTCATTTTAACATGGACTAAAGTTGTAAAAAAGTAAAAGAAAAAAATTTTTTGGTTCAACTCGTTTAGACCATATAAATATTATGTTAGGTCGGACTTGTTCGCTTTCCATATCAGGTGAAAAATAAGAAAAACACACACCGAAACAAGAAAGAAAATTAAGTTCATGGACGACTGACGCTTAAAACATTATTCATTAAAACGAGATTGAGTTGAAGAGGACAATTCGTCTAAATTTCCAAAGTATTGTTGGAGGAAGTTCTTATCATCACAAGTTAATTGGCACATTCATTGTACATCTCTAAAACTATATATGTTGAAAAGAGACATTTCAATCCCCTATTATGCAGATGATGTTTCAATAGTCATTGTTGCTACGCAAGATGCCACCAAAGCCTAATCTTCAAAATATTATTGAGAGAGCTTTCATCCATATTAACTTTTATGGTGCCTTTCAGGGGATAACTCATGTGACCTTGCGCATCATTTTATGAATGATAGATACACCTGTAAGATCTGTAAATATAGGACTGTATAAGAATGAATTCTGTTAAAAGAATACAGTTAGAGTTTATTTTATATTCAGTGTAAATGAAAGAAAATTCACACTTTGTATCCAATCACATCTTACCAAATAAATAATTGTGAGAAATTTATATATTAAAGTGACATTGAAACAATGGACTGAATGAATAAATAAAAGAAAATGAATGGGTCGACTCGCCTATTAGCCCACATAGTCCATAGTGGTAGATGCAATTTAAATGTGTGACTCAATAACAAACAATTCGGCCAATATTGTCCATTTATGTATAGTTGGACCCAATCCATTAGGTCAAAATGAGTCGATCCCGACCTGACCATTTAAAAACTCTAGGTTTCACTTATCTTTTGTCGAACTTAATATTACCGTGTCTCTTTTACCTATCTCACCCATTTATGTAGTTGAACCCACCAGGTCAGAGCGGGCCAGTCCCGACTATCCCGTTTGACAAGTCTTTCTATATAATTTATCGTCACTATATTTAATCAGTGACATTTAGAAAGAGATTCCACGGTTTTTCTTGCTAATGTTAAAAAGAGATTCCACGACTGTCATACTTTTATATTTATATTTTGGGTCTTGCTAACGAGTGCCCCCGGAGCACTCTTTAAGCATTCCACTAAAAGAAACTTTTTATTCAAAAAATTAAACACTCAAATTTCTAATGCGTTGACTTTACGCATTTCCATAAAAAATTTATAAAAAAACTTACTATTTAAGAGCTTAAAGAGTGCCCCGAGGACATTATTTAGCATTTGCCTTATTCTTTTATTAAAGAAATTTATATTTATTTGAATGAAAAAAGAAAACCTTAAAAGACCTTAAAGACATGTACCAAAAAAAGAAAAAACCTTAAAAGACTCAAAATACATTTACAAATGAGATTATAACATAACTCAAACTCATAATAATCTTCAAAATTAATATCTGTCTTTTTATCACTAAATCAACATCATACTATCTTATAGTTTGAATTCATTCTAACATAGCCAATGAATACTCTTAATTATATGCATATATGAAGCATATTTTGTAAACTTATGTATACCAATCAAACCTAGAAAGATTTTAAATTTGGAAGAAAAAAAATATTTCCTCATGAACATCAGCTTAATTAGCATTGGTATTTGTCACGCCTATTTCATTTATTTCTTTGTGTTATATTTCCTCTTCATCTTTTTTATTCCAAATGGTGGAAAGGGCAGAAGGAACAAAAAATTTAAAGTGACTGTATAGAAGCTAGCTGCACTCAGATCATATACTATACTATATAATAATAATAATAATAATTTAATTTAATTTAATTTATATTTCCCTAATGTGAATTGTGAAGGGACGATTCTAAAATCGTATGTGACTGAGCAATGTTTCCATTTGACTAGTTAGGCCCCACGATGGTCCAAAAATTAAAGGGAACATTGATATATTAATTTCCTTCGATTCTCATACCCCAAAATAAGATCTGCATTCATTATAATGGTCCTATTAAGTTTGAAATTTTTGGTACAGTCACATTGTGCTTGCCCAAAAATTAATATTGTCATATGTGGTTCGTGTGTGGAGAAAAGAATAACAATGACAACTCATATTTTTAATTAATTACTAGCTTTTCTATATAATCAATTATTTTGTTCTCATTTCAAATACAATAAAGTAAGAAAAATGTGTAGTGATGTTCGGGAATGTTTGATGAGAGTAGGCACAAATAAATGTTTCATTTTGTGAGAGCATTGTTATTGTGATTACTTGTTGAGATTTAATTGAGCAAAATTAAATAGGTGGATCTAATTATAAAGTAAAGTACAATAATGAAGTGCTTTCAAGTAGCTATTAATAGTATGTACTATTGTGCTACTGTCTCCCAATATGGGATTCTAGTTTTAGGAAGGTGCATTACTAATTTTGGCCAATTTCTTGTAATTATAATTAGGGTCTTGTTAACATGTGCCCTTAGGGCACATGTTAAGATATACCAAAATAGAAATGATAACATTAGTAATTTAGTAGTACTTAGAGTGGGTGGAGTGGGTAACCAAGTTGGTTTGATTTAAGGGAGATTCTATGGTACATTCTCTTTTTGGACTGTTTTGGTGCGGTCCTTTTTTTTTTTAACCAATATAATTCATTTTAATTCTTACATCAGTGCAAGTCTATGGTAAGTCCTTTTTTTTAACAAACTTTTATTTATTGCATATGAGTCCCCCATCAAGTAAATAATCATTTACAAATTAAAAAACAAATTTTATTTGAATTAATAGTTAAAAAAAAAAAACACAAATCTACTCATAATTTATAATGTTTTTTATTTGAACAAATTAAAAATAAAATTGAAAGTAACAAGATCTTAAACCAACACTCCTGCATCTTCTCAAACCTGTTCATCGTCTCCAACACTGATGCCATTCTCAAACCCTTCCATCAATCTAGGTGCAATTGCCAAAAATCATCACTCGGCGGGGCAACAAAATTCGCAACATCAAAGGGTATTCGCAGCAACAAAAAATGCATAGTTTCACACTCAACAAAGACAAGTTGAAGCTTAATGCACTGTCACAATTCACTTCAAGACCACAAATTTCTTACTGATGCTTTTAGAACAAGATAATCACTAAGTGCCCAAATTCAATTCACAATGAAAATCAATTTAACATCAGTAAAATCCTTGCAGACGCAACCCTTAACAGATTTACATTGCAATTTTTTTTTTAAAAAACAACTTACTAGTTCACAATTAACCAAGCTCTGATATAGAAGTAAGAGAAATTAAACCTTAAACCCTAATTCCCTTAAGAAATTATATACAAAAACAAATTAAACCATAAACCCTAATTCCCAAATTGAAATCAAATTGATTCGTAATAAATAATTACACATATTGATTCTTAATATATCTCGCCGTCGAATGGAGTTCTGTTCGCGAAAACAATGATGAACGCAGATGATGAACAAGAAAGTTTCAATTTTAGTGATGATGAGCGCAGGTGATGAAAGCAGGTGATGAACTGAGAATTTTCAATTTTAGTGATTTTGAGACTTAGAGATGAAAGGAGGTGATGATGAAGAGAGGTTTCAATTACTTTTCTTTCTCTTTTTTTGATATCGTAGAAAGCCAAAGTAACTGACTTTTTTTTTTTTTTCAATCACAATTAAAATAAAAACAATTTAAATATTGGGGTAGTTTTATAACTTTTAATATGATAGGGACTTAGTTGAAATATTATTTGATATAAAGATACATAGTAGGTACCATATAAGTGGTTTGTACCATATAATTTAAAATTAGTCAATACTTCATCCTCATTGGTCAGATTAAGACTGCACCAAAACAGTCCAAATAAAGGGCTGCACCATAAAATTTTCCTTGATTTAATGGTCAATGATGTTAAGATGTAAAATGAGTTGAGTTCAAATTTTAATGAAGGAGAAAAATGTTAATATGTAAATTACTAATGATTAATTACTGATTTTAGCCGTTTAAAAGAATATATTACTAGTACTTAATATTTTAGAGAAAGAGACAAATATTAACTCGTTAACAAGTAATTATTAACCTTTGTTTTTTTCTTTTTCAACGGAGCTAATGATCGAACCCAAAACCTTATGCTTACTACCCAAAACCTCTCATCACTATCAAATCTAGTGAATTCAAGTAATTACTAACTTTACTTATTTTTAAAAAAATATTAGTACTTTTTTTTGACAAAAAAAATAGTACTTAATAGTTAACTACTCCAACTTGGCTGTTGGTCCTCATTTATTTTATTTTTTTTTTTTATTTTAAAGTTTTTATAAGGGAATGGGACTCTTTGTTTTAATCGGAAGAAATTTAAAGTTGTACATTCCCTTCAAATTGCTGTTTCTTTTTTATTTCTTCTTAAATTTTCTGCTCCATGCTAGTACTAATGGCAAGGTTGTCAGAACCGGACCGGTCATCGAACCGGCAAGCTCACCGGTTCAAGGTTCAATTGGTCGGACCGGGTTCAACCGGGGTCGAACCGTTTTTAATTAAATATATATTTTAATTAATATATAAATAAAAAATATGAATAATTGTTCAATATTTCATAATTTCACACATTAAAAAGATAAAATATCAAATGTCAAAATAAAATAAAATTTATAATTCAAACCAAATTAGAAATTATATAATAAACTAAGTTCAATAACACAAAATAGCACCATAACATCAATTGACAACATACTGCTTTCAAAAAAAATCAATTGACAACATACTACCAAAACCAAGTGCCAAGTGAAAAAGCAAAAACTAAATGTTCATCAAGTTCATAAAGACTAGTGTCCAAATGCATAGCTAAATGCAACGTAATAATCATTATAATGTTCATCTAGACATAAAAAGTTAAAAACTAATAATCATTATAGTCTTCAAGGTAATAGTAGTACCGCCGGCGCCGGAGCAAGAGGAGGAAGGGGAAGGGTTTGTGGCAAGGTTGAAGAGGGTGGAGGAGAGAAGAGAAAAAAAATTAAGCGTTTTTACGTGATGACTAATGAGAGAAGAGAAAAAAGATGAAAAACAACTTTTCCTATTCCTACGTTGTTTCAGATTTTTTTTTTTTTTAAAAAAAAAAAAAAGATTTTGCCTTGTTTTTAAAAAAAAAAAAAAAAAATTGCAAAACCGTTTGGACCGGCCGGCCGGTTCGCCGGTTCAACCCGGTTCAACCCGGTTCGCCACGGTTTTTTCCCGGTTGGTTTCCTGTCCGGTTTTCGATCATAACCGAGCCGGTTTCATGGCCGGTTCACGGTCCGACCGGTCCGACCGGCCGGTCCGGTCCGGTTCTGACAACCTTGACTAATGGTACTACAACTATAAAGTATTCTCTTCGACGAGTCATTGACCCAACAGTAAGAGAAAGGATGAGTCAATAAATATTAATATATTTCATTTAAATTTTACATCAAATCCATTAGTATTTATTTACTCAATTTTGTCTTATTTATATTTAAGATCATATTTCCTAATTTATTTTTTTTAATAATTTGGTTTCCAGAAAATAGGGTACGGGAATTCATAGTTTAACAGTGAGATAAATCAAATATGGGCAAAAAATCTTTCCACTAAGAATCGAATTCGGATTCTTTCAAACAATTCGATTTAAAGACGGTTCATATTAACCACTTGAACTAAATAATTTTCTCTCATATATGATCTAATTAATATCCTAGTAAATACATTATTGAATATTTCTTCGTTTGACAATGCAATTAGAAAGAAAGAAAATATAAATACAATTTGAATGATGGAAGATGCGCAGAAAATAAGATTGACAAAACGAATTTATCCGGTCACCCTATCGAACATAACACAAGGAGGATTGATAAAGTGAGTTTGAACATCGTACCCTACATTGCGACGAGTTAGTACCAACAAAAAAACAATAACAAAGATTTTGATGCAAAATATATCAAATGAAAAAATAATGACCAACTTGTGTATATTTTGTTTTATCGTAGGTTATGAAATGCATGTCAATTTTTATTGCTTGTTTAAAAAAATTACAACGAATTTGATAAAATATAGAGCTTCTCATCAAGTGCTTTCTTTCTCCATTGAAGTTCACCTTCATATTCCTTTTCCTTCCTCACTCGGGGCCTTTTCTTGCTCGTTAGTGTTGTTTTTTTATTGCAGGGCGCTAGCTTACTAAAATATCAGTTAGACATATTTATTACACTGCGAAGAAAGATCGAAGACGAAGATTTTTTGACACAGTGCAAGCATTGGATGGAATAGGCAGAAAATGTAACAACCCATCGCACCAGAAGGACATACCTTAGGAGCACTGGTCTCCCTCGACAAACATCTATTTGCACGAAGCCGACAGAAATAAATATAGAAAAAAAAATGCTTTGGGTAACACTAGTTTGATAAGTTCACCATGAGTTTTACATATCAGTAAGTTGAAAGTGTCAATCTCTTCCAACTAAAACATACCATTATAATTAGTGAGTTAATAATTTCAATTCCCTCAAATCAATTAAAAGTTAAACTGGTTGTTGCGATGGAGTTAGTCCATTATGTCATTCTTTTCTAGTTCTAGTAAAAAGCAAGTACAACATTTCTCAAAAGGAAAAAAAATAATAAAATCTAGTAAAATCTTATTAGTACAAGTTTCTTGAAAAATAGACATGTCCTATTTCAACCGACAGAGAGAAAAGTAAAAAGAAAGGCAAAGTGATGCATTATATATATAGCATCCAAATTATAGAATAAGTATATCTCAAGACTCAAACTGAAAGCAAAACAAATAAAGCAATGAAACTCTGAATACAGTTGGCACTTCAAATTGAGTACTGTACGGTTAGATGATCAATCAAACAGCTAGCAACTTTGTCGTCTAATTATGTACCTTACAATAAGTCAATAATGTTACTTTTTCATGGCTATATATTTCTAACGGGCTTCCTACAATAATCATAATCTCATCAACAAAAAAAAGTGCTTCCTACTAGTCACAATTTTTAATTAATTGTCTGTATTCTTTTCGCAGCAGATAATCACATTTATAATCTCATAGTTCAATTGATAAAATGTCAAAAATATTAGATTGAACATTTTTACTTAAATTCGAATTTCAAACCTCTTAAATCTTAATTATGCGTATGCGTGTGTGAATTTCAAGTAATTACATATAGTGCTTGATAATTTATCTATACCAAAAGAAAAAGAAAATCAAACTAAGAAATTCATATTAACGAGTAAGTCTTTCGTAAATATAACTTAAAATAAAATATATTTGGACATATAAATTTTGACTTTAATTAATTATTTTCTCTTTGTTTGTAGGAGTGTATCTAACCATATTTTTATTTGTGCATGTTATATTCAATATTCATACAAGTATTTATCTCATGTTGACCCAAAAATGCAATGGTCCCACTAGGCCACTATCATAGTTCATAGGAATTGTAAAGCAACTGCAGTGATTAGGAATTTGGTCATGTCAATTCCAACTATGGCCAGGTTGTAAATTCATTTTCAAGTAATTCTACATAATAATAATAATAATAATAATAATAATAATAATAATAATAATATACCACCAAATTTTGATTTTAGTCCCTCTAATTTCTTTATTCAATCCTTTTCTTTGTAAAAACCAAACTACACCACTCTTTTACTTTCCAGTTTCCACTAAAAAACATATATTACTTTGGATAGTAAATTTCCTTTTAGTTTACATAATTTGAATTTTTATTAAAGTCCCTTAATTATATAATTTTTTAAAGACGATCAAATATGTACGTTTTTAATAAAATATTATATTTATTTAAAATAGTTAGTACATCTTATTTTCAAATTATTTTAATTTTGTTTTTGAAATATTATTACTATTAACCTAACACATGCATGTGATTTGACTTTTACCATTGGGGCATAACATGAGGAACTACTCATGTAAGATCTGGGGTTTACATTACGTAGGAATTTGACTTCCACTACAATGAATACAAAAATAATGAGAAGGAATAATTAAAAAAAGAAAAAATTGTTGTAACTTTATCAAAAGCTGAATTTAGCCCATACATTCATATACAAGTCTCAAACTACAGAGAATATATAATGAAGTAAGAAAAAAAATTCCATCATTAATGATCCTGCAATTTTCAACTATGAAGGTGCCATAACACAACGTATATATACTATATGAGTATGTATGTGCATGATAAGCTAAGCTATTCTGACACCACGCAAGGAATCTGTTTCAACAATTTGTTTGTGGGGATATATCTTCCTTTAACTATAGTCAATATATAGGTATATATTTATTTTTTTACGAGAGTCAATATATATTGTAGGACATTTGTACTATAACCAAAATTTATTGGCAACAAGTTAGGAGTAGATAAAGAATCTGTTTCACACACTCCCCATGAACATGGAGGGAGAATTTAATTGGTGTTGGTGATTAACTTTGGTGTTGATGCATGATTATATTGTTGTATTATCACGTAGTCTAATTCTACTTTAGATCTCTTATTTTATGGATTATTATGTGCTGTTATAATAAATAAATACATGTCGTTGGACATTTTTTTTTTTTTAAATTTCGGCCGTTTATCTAAAATTGGATGGTTTTTAAATTACAAACTTTGGTACAATCTCAACCATTGATTTATGATTGGATTACAGATATTATAGCGTGTTACAACATGCTTGTATAATTGCTACGAATTTGATTCTATGCCTAATGATTAAAAATTTCACCTTAAATGTGAATAAGTTGAGTGTCCAGAATTTGAACCCTTTGTCCCCATGATGAACCAAAAAGAGCGAGCAGAGTGAAGTTACCATTTTATGAGTATATATCCCGATTTTTATTTCCATTTCTTTTTCCTTCCATGGAACAGAACCTTATTTGCCTTTGTCTCCTGCATAATATATGTGATGTTCCTATTAACTGAGCTAAGTTCATAGGGACGAATCTGATTCCATTTTATCACCTTCTTAAAATAGTTTTTCATATTTTAGTAAAACAAAATACATCAAACTTTATGGTTCCTCAAGTATGAAATTTGATTTGTTACTAATTTAGAATTTTGACCTAAAAGTTGCGATGTGGCAAAAAAATTGGCCCGTGAAGTAACTATTTTATCGGCGTTTGTTTGCTTCAAAAGAATTTAAGGTTCATAATTTCATTTCTTTGTAACTTACTTCCTCCGTCCCAAAATATAAGTAAAAATGAGTCAAAAATTAATATAATTAGTTCAAGATTATGACCAAACACATTTACTTTTATTAACCAATTTTTACTTATATTTTGAACGGATGAACTATTTATTTTTGTCACATTAGCAAGTTTCATGTCATGTATAATTTACGATTTGTTAGGTACCACTTTTGAAATTGAAAATATGAGTTGGAACTACATTCATATTAATGTTTCATGTCGTGTATATTTTTGTCACGTTAGTATGTTTCATGTTATCTGAATGAGTTATGTTTAAACCCAAAATTTTCTATTTATTTATCTTAAGTGGATTTTTAATCACTAAATCACGATAATAAAAAAACTTAACTACACATTTGGTCTTACGTTTATTTTAGATTTTAATTTGATCTCTTATGTTTAAAAAATATCAATTTGGTCCCTTACGTTTATTTTAGGTTTCAAGGTAGTCTTTCCGGCAATTTTGTCATGCGTGACAACCAATTTGCATATGTGGACTGACACGTGGCACTTGGACACACTGACATGTGTATTGTTCAAACGGTGTTAGTGACAAAACTAACGGAAAAGACTAACTTAAAATCTAAAATAAATGTAAGGGACTAAATTAGTACTTTTTAAACGTAAGGGATCAAATTAAAATCTAAAATAAATGTAAGAACTAAATGTATAGTTAAAAAAAAAAAAAAAAAAACCATTTTGCCAAAACAATATGGACAGTTAATTGGATTAATTTAATGCAATAGTATAATCTAAGATGAGATTCTTTGTTCTTGAAAGTAAAAAGGAGTTTACTTTGTTCACGGAGGTAGAGAGAATAGGTGGTACCGTGACATTGACATATCAAGGGTCTGGTGTGGTAATGATAGTGCCACGTGGGGAAAATGTAAGGTGAATTTGGTACTATTCATTTCTTTTCAAAGATAACAAACTTACATTATCAAAAAAAAAAAAAAAAAGATAACAAACTTCTATCTATAAATGATGGGAAATTAGAGAAATATTTCTTTATCAAATATTGGACATGCCTTAAAAACAAAATTTGGACACATAAGTATTTATCTATCCTTCAAAAAATAATAAAGTATTTGTCTAGTTTTTTGAGTTTTTAATTGTGTCTTTTATATCATGTACAAGTTTGTTTCTTATTATGAGATCAATAAATTTTATCACATCTTATCTTATTTAATTTAATAGTATATGCTTGACTATATATATAAACTCTACTATCATGTACAAGGTTGAAGGTTGTCTAAGGTGCATAGATAAATTCTTTTTATATCATATACAAGTTTGATCTGTGTTATACTCAAATTTTTATAATTGAAACCGGTAAAAATTTTAAAAGTCATACTAAATATTATCTCTAGAAGGAGTATTAGTTAAGCATATTAAAAAAAGAAATAAAAGAAAAAATTAATGTTTAATTTTTTTTTTACATTTTTAAAGAATGAATGCACAAATTTCAATATGAATTTTCCATAATACATACTTAACTAGTGTCTTGAAGACACCGTTTAGCATTTTTCAAATTTTAAATATGTGCTATTGTAAAAAAAAATAATTGTTGGTAGAACACCATATATCATAATCTAAAATTAAAGGTAAAAAAAGACATGATAAGGTAGAAAGGAAAATCTTTAAATACAGTTAAGATATTGGATTCAAGTGATTAATTAATATAAAAAAATTATGATGAATTGTACGGATAATCCGAATTCAACAATTTTTTATCAAACTTTATTTATTTCGAAGTGAAACTCTAAATTACTAGATCTATTTTTTTTTTGGAACCTATGAGTTAATATAACATAAAATCTTATCCGGTCCAAAATTCATTGCATTGTATAGTATGATTGTATGTATGGTCAATTAATAAACTAGAGTATTTGGAATTTCCAATGTTGATATATGTAGTATAACAATAAGTCATGTCATATGTGATATATACTATGTATTTGAATTTAAAAATGAATTATAATATAACAGTTGGAAAGGTACATTAACATTACATGTACACATACATAAATAATAGAGATTTTTTTTGGTTACACATAAATAATAGAGATTGAAAATGAAAAAATGTGAAGAAAAGAGATAAGAAAAAAGAAAAGTTGTGGGTAGAGAAGTGAGGGAAGTAGGGAAGGGTATGTTGGGCTTAAAGAGAGCGAGGAGGTTCGCCTCCCCTTCGCCGACAGGTTTGGGCTGGGGCCCACATATCATTTATATGCTTGCTTGTCCTATTCATTCACCTCACTCAAACGGCCCTTTTTATTGCTTGTAGGGTCCCATTTTCTGATATTTTCTTCTTTCCTTACTTCCTAGTTCCTACTCCTACACAACTTGAATTTAATTGTTTCCAATAATTTATTTTTGGGTTATGCTAACCGGTGCCCCGGGGTCACCGGTTAAAGAAACCAAAATAGGAAATTTTTAAATTGAAAATAATACTTTTTAGACTTTCGAGACGTTGACTGCACAAAGTTCAATGTCATATTACTATATTTGCTTCCTTAAACAGTGCCCCGGGGGCACTGTTTAGCATTTTCCTTTATTTTTTTTCTTTTCTAGGATAATCTTTTCAATAATGTCTTTAGTAACTATCAACTAAATTAATTTAATGAGACTTCACTTACTTATTTATCGTGTAAATATTGGATCCAGTTTTCTCTTGCTCATTCTACTACCATTATCATTCATCTCACTCATTCATTCAAATTTTCTAGCTCTCCGACTATTTTTTAAAAATTTATTTATATTTCATAAACTCACAACTTGCATTCTCAAATACCAACTAGTTTTCCACTTATTTACTGTGTAAATATTTTTAGGGTTGAATAAATTTTTAATATCTATAAGTATATAATCGGGTTAAATAAGTGAACTTTTTACGCTAATACTACCATGTTTGCATATACTAAGTAAAAAGATTACGATGGAAGAAACTTATGCACAAGTAGGTGTAACGATGAATCAATGTGAATTTATTGATATTGTAACATATAATGTTTTAATGCAAGGTTTTTGTGCAGGAAAACACATAGAAATTTGGAACAAAATGTCACGGTTAGGACCTATTCCATCTTTGTAAGAGGATTAATTAAGATTAACAGGATGGATGATGCATGCAATAGACCTTTATCATTACTTACAATAAAAAATGTAGCTTTGGAGGTAGAATTTCATAACATTATTATTGACAATATTTGTAAGTTTGGAGGAGCGGTTAGGACCTATTCCATCTTTGTAAGAGGATTAATTAAGATTAACAGGATGGATGATGCATGCAATAGACCTTTATCATTACTTACAATAAAAAATGTAGCTTTGGAGGTAGAATTTCATAACATTATTATTGACAATATTTGTAAGTTTGGAGGAGCTTGAGAGAATGATTTTGATATAAGCTCAGCTCATCCGGATGAAGAAACCTTTAATTCTTTCTTGGATTATTTATTTAAGATTGATAAAATGAAGGAAACATTTGAGATATGATGGAAGAAGCTTTTGCACAATTAGGTGTGATAATTAAAGTTGTTTTTCCTGATATTGTATTGTGGACTGTTTTAATTATTTACCTGACAATTAGGCGTAATGGTATAAGTATTCACTCCATTGACTCAATTGTGAGAAAAAGATAAGTCAAATAAATGTTGAAAAGATAAGTCAAATACCTCAATTATGCAATGAATCTAAAAAGATGGTTTTTGCTTATATAGTGTTACAGATAGAGTATATCATATGTACTTTTACATTTATTGGCGCGGTATTTATCCCTTTTTTAATATATCAACGACAAATGATTTTCGCATGTTTTAATTTATTATTTTAAAATTTATTCAACTTATTTAACAAATTTTTTAAGTGTGCTAATTAAGCCACTAGGTTTGGTCTAGTGGTGAGGAATTTGAGTCATATGCACGAGGTTCCGAGTTCAATCCTCTGCTCAATTGTAAACAAAAAAAAAATTATATATTAAATGATGTTTAAAATATGGGCTCAAACAAACCAGTTAGTTAGATTTACTGTATTGTTTGAAACAAAATATTTTGAGAAAAAAGTCTAATTAAAAATAAAGTCTAATTAAATTTAATTAAAATGATGTTCAATTAAAATAAAGAAAAAATAAAGATAAATATTTACTGCATTAATGCTTCTAATCATCGTTTCATAAGTACGTATGTAGTTTCATTTGTTGGTATAAATTACTTTGAGGGATATTTATTGATATAAATAAATTTCTTCATAATTTGAGGGATATTTTTAATTGTGACATGTGATTTCATACCTAAAGATAGTTATTATATGTTATAATTAAAAATTAATTATAGATGAAATTATTGGACATTGTACTAATACGAGGGATTTGTCTGGTTAAATATGACAATTTCTCAATTTCAATTGTTTATAAAAATAAAATCTAACTCATGGTAGCTATCACATATTGATGGCTAAACACCCACACATTTAATAATTAACACAATTGAATAAAAAATAGTTAAAATATAAATACTAAAAACTCGAAGGAAAATATATTTACATTTTGTGATGATAAATTAAATAGAGGGTGTTATAAAGAAAGCACTTATGCATATGAAATTTTATAATCAATTTTATATTAAGGGACAAAACAAATGTAAAATATGTAAAATATCTTATAAATAGGGGGAAGGGAGTATATAAATGTAATATGATTACAATTTATAATTATTTCATATTTCTCTCAAATATAATATTTATTATCATATGCATGACTAAAAAAGTCATTTATTACATGAAGAAATAAAGAATAAAATGAATTTTTTTAAAAATATATTGGTGTTGTTATGCATGTAGTAGTTGATTGGTGATGTTATTGGTGATTGATATGCATGAACAACCCAAGAGTCGTAACTAATACACGAGAATGAGGAAAATTCAAAATTATTAAAACACTCTTATCCGCTACTTAAGTAACAGACGTTATAAAATGGAAAATTTGAGAAAAAAACACTCTCCTAACATGACAATTTTAAGATTTTACATGTCCGTTACTCAAGTAGTGGAAGGGTAAAATATGAAATTAGAAGGGCGCGCGAGAAGATGATAGAGTGGCAAAAGAAATTCTCATTGATCATGGTAACATAGCTTAGATAAAAATGAATTAGAAACAACAAAGACACTCAAAAAACTACAAAAACACACAGATCTTATATGACAAGAAGATGAAATTTTCATTTGTCACCCTACTTACTTTTTGTGCGCCCTAAGCGTTTTCATTTATACCTTTCTACTACTTAAATAGCGGACGTCATACACAAAATTATTTGAGGTACCTATTACGTAAATAACAAACATGAAAATTTTATTAAATTCGTTTAGCGCATGAAAAAATAAAAAGGGTGGCAAAAACAATCTCCAAAAATTAAATCCTTGATCCAAAAACTTGAAGCTTGAATGCTCAATATAAAGGCCTCGATCCAAAAACACAGAAATAAATGGGCCGCGAAATTGTTATCACATTTTCACATGGATGTGCAAGGCTAAGTATGAAACAAATAAAGAGAATTACTTCTGGCCCGGCATATATGAGCACCCCCTGAAAACCCCAGTTTACCCCTCTTGTTACTTAGGATACTAGTGTGTAAATAGCAAAAAGGGAGGGGGGGAGTTCGCTTTCTAGATAGCAAACTGCAGTTGAGCTCACTTTCTAGAATGCAAACTCCTGTTTTCATGATTTTTTCCATTCTAGGTGGTGAATTTGAGCTAAAAATATTGACACTCGTTACTTAGAGTGCGGAAAAGTGTTCGCATCCTAGAAACCAAGAGGGTTAGTTTGGTAATTTCAGGGTGCGAAAAGTTGGATTCATATTTTAAATAGAAGAAAAAACTGACTAATTGTTACCTAACATAGTAAAGAGTTAAATATACTTTTATGATTATAAAATTTACAAACATTATAAAAAATTTACAAAATTTTATTTTAGTGCTCTATAAATTTTCTATTACTTTTAAAGTTTGTGTGCTTTTAAGCTTGACCAAGACAAAAAAAAAATAGTTTTGTTCAGTTTATAATTTTTTTATTTTATTTTTACCAACAATAAATTGTTCAAAATGGTAAGAGTTTTGAACCACTTAAACAAATAATCACAATTTTGATATGTGACTCTTGCATAAGAAATTTTGGTTGAAAAAGAGAGAATAAACCTTGTATGCATCATAACATTAGTTATCGCCAAACGATGGTAAATTTATTGTATCTATGACTTGTAACACATACCTTTTCATTTTTTATTTTATTGTCACCGTGAGCTTAACTCAATTGAGAGAAACATCACATTATATATTCATGAATCGGAGCTCGAACTCCAAATACTTAACTTTTCTTTTTTGACTAAATAAAAGGTATTCATTCAAATTGATAAGAGTACATCGATGCAATACAAATTCAAAATTGCTAAAAACAAAAATGATGAATCTGCGAACAAACTCACAACATCCGTGTTAATAGCATATAATGACATGTTGCATAAGCCTACATACTCCCTCCGGTCCTTTTTATAAGAAACACTTTGGAATTTTTATTTGGTCCTTTTTATAAGAAACACTTTGACACAATTCCATTTCTACCCTTATTAAATACAATCAAATAATTCATTATAATGCTAGTGCATTAATTAGAGAGACCTATTTCCCATGCTAGTCAAAGGTTAGTTTTGGAATATAACATAAAATGTTAGAATCATTAATGAGAAAATTTACCTTCCTTGGTCTGTGTGATTTTGTCAAAGTGTTTCTTATAATAAGGACCGGAGGGAGTATTTGACTATATTGAAGTTTCCGGAATATCCATGTCTTCGGATCTGTAGCGTTGATGGGATAACAATACTGCGCACTAAGACGGGAAAATCAAAACAAAGGATGATGAAATCACAAAAACAAACAAATGAAATACTAAATATATGTGGAAATCACACTTATTTGATTAAAATAGAAAGAAAAACGATTTGAAGGGGTAATTTTAGACCTAAATTGACCCAAAATCACCTCTATCTAGTAGATCAATAAGAAGAGAAAGAGCGGTGACAGCCGGTGTTAGAGGAGGAGGAGAACTCCAAATACTTAACTTATTCATAGTTAATAGTAAAATTCTAATCGCAAATTCTCTGTGGATAATTACTCTATAATAAAACTCTTTTTTAAATAACTTATAATAAACCATAAAAAAAAATTAAGCTGTTGAATTCAAGTTATTGATGAATTTTACGAAACAATGAATCCTTCAAGAATTCAAATTTAATTCTTAAATATAACAAATTTAATTCTTAAACATGGAAAATTGGAAATAGAAAAGAAAAAACATAGAAAAATTTAATTGTGTGGATGAGAAAGCATAAAAAGAACAAATGAACATCATCGTTAAACATCAACACAAACACAAACACAAACGTTTGAAAGTTGTAAATAATAATGATACTTGTTGTTAGCCATATCCAAGGTCCTTGTGGAGCCATGTTTACAAACTGTTCCATTTCGTCTTCAACCAAATTCATCACTTCAAACTCATTCTTCAATAATCAAATACCAAAGTTCACTAGAAGAAGTTCCATTAGAACCTTGCATCTTACACTAGCCAAAGCTGAAGGAAGCATAGAATCAACTTCACCACCAAAACCATCAACTTCTTCAACAACACCTCCTTTTGCCAATGATCAAACAATTTTTGTTGGTGACAAGGATGTTCCATTGGAGGGTGTTATTCAGTTTGACAAACCCAACAATAATTCTCGTATTGAAAAATGGGGGTAAATTATTTTTATTATTAAATTGTTGGTTTTTTACATAAAAATGGAAACTTGATGTTAATTTTCATTTGGGTTTATTTTTTTATTATTAAATTGTTAGTTTTTTTTTTCTTAAAAATGAAAACTTGATGTTAATTTTCATTTTTTTGTTTCTGTTTGTGGTTATGATGAGGATTCATGTTTTGTTGTAGGCGTGTAGCTTTGTTTGCTGGTGGTGATGTGTTGGCTTTGCTTTTGTTTGCGACAATTGGAAGATACAGTCATGGACTCTCTATTTTGGATTTTGAGACTCTGCATACTGCTGATCCATTTATAGCTGGTATGCTTGGTTTCATGATTGTGAAATTTATTATTGTCTTTGAATCAAGGTTTTAAATTGTTGTCGTGTCGTAGTGTTTCATATTGTCAATAATTGCCATTAAGTAGGTTCATGCATGCAGCCTTAATACGTGGCACACCAACGGTGTGTTTGGTGTCCGACACCGGCACATTGCAGTTGAATAGGCTCATGTAACCTTAGGACATATAACCAACACTTCACATTGAAGACATGTCTGGTGTGTTTAGTCTCCTCCACGTGTCCACTATGCCATAATCTGTGTCTGCGCTTCATTGGCCTTAATCAAAGTCGCATAATGGCTGTAGATACATAAACTTTTTGATAATGTGGCTGAGATTCGTGTTGCAGACTTTTTTTTATAACCATGCGAGTTGAACTTTTTTTGTTTTTATTTTGGAGAGATTATATGAGAGATTTGAAATTTGTTGGATGTGTTTCAATGGTTGGCAGGGTGGTTTTTAGGTGCTTACTTCCTTGGAGGTTTCAGTGAAGATGGGCGTGGAATGAATGGTCTACCCAAAGGTGTCACTGCTACTGCTAAATCATGGGCTGTTGGGATCCCTGTAAGTTGAATTTTGTTTTGTTATGTCAAGCTTATTGGCATACTTGGAAATTGGAATCATCCATCTTTCCACAAGTTGTTTTCCTAGCATGACCTGAGTGTCGGTTTAACTGTGTTGATATTCATATTCTCATAGAGTCATAGTTGACATTGTTTGCTTTAGCATAGATTTTGTTGCGAGGAAACCATCATTTTGGTTCCTAAATGTATTGAAGTTACAAAACAATTTATAAATGCGTTCCTTGTTAGTCAGTTTGGTTTACTTTTTTTTTTTTTTTGCTAAGAAGGAGGCCGTTAGTCCAAATTACAAATGAATACGACGATTAAAATAAACATTTGCAACATCGTGCCAAAGAAGGTTATAGCAACCCGGGGGAGGATGGGAGAGAATAACAGAACCCGTAGGAATAGATAAAGCGTAGTTTGCAATCCAGTCAGCGACTTGATTGGCCTGCCTATAAATGTGATGAAACTGAACTTGCCAACTCCGCATCTTAAGGCGATCGGTGAGGGAGACAATGGATGCACAAGGGTGGGAGGGAGGGCACCCCTTGGTAATCAAAGACACTGCAATAGTCGAATCACTTTCCATGTATATACGTCGAAAACCTTTGTTCCAAGCAAGTTAAAGAGTAGTTTGGATACCCCAAAGTTCCGCCATTAGAACCGAGCAATACCCCACGCTTCGAGATACACCACTAATCCATGCACCTGATTCGTCGCGGATAACACCTCCGCAAGCTGCTTTGTGACGAGCGGACATAACAGCCCCATCTGAATTACATTTGACCCAACCATTGAGTGGTTTCTTCCAGTTAATTTCAATATTAGCTTAGTTACCTTGCATGTGAGGAAAGGTTATTTTGGCCCTGTTGATGTCTGCCACTAAGTTATGGACTTGATGCAATGCACTTTGATGAGAGAAGCCTCTTCTTGAAAAAACAACTTGGTTCCTCTGCAACCAAATCATCCAAATAGTTATTCCGAAGATAATATGCTGATCTAACTTACCCAACTCGTTGGATGGCGTCAGGTGCACGTTCAACCAACTCGGGAGGTTTTGTGTGTTTTGATGAGTAAAATTGAAATTCAGTTGCCAGACCGACTTGGATTGCACAGTCACGTAAAACGTGGATGGGAGTTTCCGTGTGTGTCGAGCACAACGGACACCTATCATTTGCATCAATATCGAACCTCACTCTCTTGTCATTAGTCTTCAGCCCGCATTATATAACATCCACCGAAAACATTTAATTCGTTGGGGTCCTTCCCATTTCCAAACATTCGACCAACGTGATACTCTAGAATAAGATGACACAGTAAGGTAATCGTAAGATGGAGAATGTTCACCCAACATTGAATAGGGCGGTGTACAACCCGAGATTTGATCAATAATTTGATAGGGAATGAGATCCTCTACCACTGTGAGTGACCAGTTACCATTGTTATCGGAGAGATCCGCCAAAGAAGTGATTAGCTGTGATTCAGTGAGAGGTGTAGTTGCGACATCCTTGAGAATAATACCCGACGGTAACCAAGAGTCTGTCCAAAACTGATTTTTTTTCCCATTACCGGATATTCCAATGCATTCCAGATATAACATCTTTCCAAACTGCTACAATTCCCCTCAGGGACAGGATATCACTACCAAACTTGTATTTGGCTTTCAAAACTCGAACTCCGAGCGCTGAAGGGTTTTCCAGCATATTCCAAGCTAGTTTCATGAGGAGAGATTTGTTATACAAGTGAATATTTCGGATTCCTAAACCACCTTGCTCCTTGGGTCTACATCTATTTTCCCAAGCTACAGAGTGCCAACCTCGTTTATTATCAGTGGCGAGCCCCAAATGAAATCACGCACCAACTTTTCAATCTGCTTACAAACCCCTTCCGGAAGGAGCGTGGTTTGCATAACATATGTAGGAAGGGCAGCAAGAACAGATTGAGCGAGAATAACACGTCCCACGAAAGACAAGGTAGATGATTTCCAAGAAGAGAGGCATTTCCGGACTTTATTGATTAAGAAATAGTAATAGTTTGCTTTTTTCTGGCTAGAATGGAGAATAGGTACCCCTAAATATTTCCCAAAATCTGAAGACAGTTCAAAACCTGAGGCATTACTTATCTCTTGTGCTTTTTGAAAGTGAACATTTTTTGAATAAAGCACTCTTGATTTTTCCATACTAACCTTCTCTCTAGAGGCTTCACAGAAGTTCTTGAGACAATCAGTAATAATCTTCATTTGAGATAGAGAAGCTTCCCCAAATAATATAAGGTCATCCGCAAAAAATAGATGCGATATAGGGGGACCTTCTCTTGAAAGGTAGATTGGCATCCACTCCCGGTTAGATACCTTGTAGGATATCAGATGGGATAATCTTTCCATTGCAAGGACAAAGAGATACGGGGACAGCGGATCTCCTTGTCGAACGCCTTGAGAAGGATGGCTTCAATTTGTCTGAGGGTCTCAATTGGTATAGTTGGATAAGTACCCCTAATGTGCCAATCAACTAAATCGCCTCAGGCTTTATAAAGATTATCAAATTAAGAGGTTGCCATATTTTTCAGAACATTAGGATCAAATTCCATCTTGTTTTCTTCATTTTGGAGCATCTCAATCGTGCTGCTTCTTTTCTTCACAACAGTGGACATGTGGAAAAAACATGTGTTTTTGTCACCAAATTTGATCCAATCTTGTCGAGCTCTCTGGTACCAAAATAAATCCTCTTGAGCTAGGATATCTTGGTATTGTTGAAAGGTTTTTCGTTGGAGTACCTGAAGGCTTCTAGAATCCAATACCGCTCTCCGCCGGTCAAGACCCTCAAGCCTCGCAAGCAGCCACTTTTTCTTATGAAAGATATTTACCAAATTTGGTTTTATTCCAGACCTCAACTTTGTTTTTAAAGCCTGCAACAGTCAGATTCCAATTACCATTATCAATCCAGGACTCACGGACGAGCTCAGGAAAGGGTTGATCCATCGTCCAATTTGCCATGAATCGAAACGGTCTTTGAACTCTCACCTCCTGGTCCGGCTTCAAGCGGAGAAGGACCGGACGGTGATCAGACTTTAAACTCAGCAGATGAAAAATACTGGCATCCGGACGGTCAGTTTGGTTTACTAATGCTTCTTTCATTATTTAGTTTGGTTATCGAATATATCTTTCATTAGTCATTTGGTCCATGAAATAAAATTACTAACCAAATTCACACTTTACAATGTTTTTCTAATTTCAATACATTCAGGACCGCTGTGACAGCGCCTCACATATTTAGGGGATAGAAGGGTTGTTTACTTGTTTTATTGCTGAAACTTCGATGCAATTTTTCAAACAGTTGAAACTTGATAACTTAAGAAACTAAGCCATAAACTAGTTTCTTAATATCTTTTTAACTGCTTGGCAGATAGGAATTGCAATAAGGGCAGTAAAATCAGGCCATTTACCTAACTATGGTTTTGTATTTGTGAGTCTTGGAAGCACTGCTGTTTTACTCATTGCAGTCAGAGCATTATTGTACGCCCTTCTTCCAGTTGACAATAGTAAGAAGAATGATGTCTATCGCCAAGGCAGCCCCTTTGAACTTTTTGAGGTACATAATCATTTCATCTTTATCAGTTCTTGTTAATGTTAAATTTCTGATTCCATCACATAGCTTGTATCATAATTATGTAATGCTGAACATAATACAATATTTGTTTCTTTTCTTTTGTAGCTTCTTACATCATTAGTACGGCGGTGGTAGCGCGCGGTTACATGTTCAAGGCATTGAAATCTAAAATGCATCAGGACATCAGTTTCCATATCTAAATCTCTTTGTATTGTCCATTCAATTGAAACAAGTAGGAGCATACATATAATGTATTTGAATTTCAATAATTTTTTGTTACATTTACAAATTTGATCATTGTAAAGTTCCTTTTTAAGTCATTATACCATGATCTGGTCCATTTGCACCATGTCACATGATATGATGAAATGAAGTTTTCAGAATTACAAGAGAATAAAAAGGATCTAGATATCATAGAATCATCATAGTGTTTTTTTTTTTTTGATAAGCAAAAAAATGAATTATAAGGAGTACAAGGGGTACTCAACCCTTACAATTCAGAATAGATCACTTTAGATACGTTGAAAACAATCTAAAGGATTATTACGCAATTCAGAGAAAACTAAATTAACATTGTTCCCTGTTCGGCCTATAAACCAAAACCAAGAAAAATAAACAATTTGCTCCACTAAAGATGATATGTTCACACAGTCTCCTCTAAAAATGTTATTTTGAACATGCGAAATGTGGACTTTCCAACAATGTTATTTTGGAAGCCATTTTGACCATATTATATTAAAGTGTTACAGATATATCAAATGCAAAATTAGCATTTAAGGTTGCAAAATTAGCAATTAAGGTTGCATAATGTGGTTTATTACATTGTCATGCTTATTAAAATTGGGGTCTCACATTGTTGAGGTTCTTCAAATGTATTTGAATATTCTTATCTTTTAAACTTACTTTTAGGATGAGATAGAAGTCCCTTTAACGAGAAACCAAAAAAAAAAAAGTCCCTTTAACGATGGTATAGATACAATGAACTTGGTAATGCATCTTTCTTTCAATTTATTTTTTTTAAATGAAAAAAAAATGAAAGAAAGATGCATTTTATGTCAAGCGGTTGTGAATGTAGAAATTTGAGATGTTGTACATTTTAATGGGCTGGATACTAGATATTTTTACGAGAAATGGTGGCGGTCGGAGAAAACTTTGGGTAAAGGAAAGAAAATTCTAATTAAATTCAAATTTCACTTTAAAATTTACTATAAATTTTTATTCAAATTTGTTATATTTTAGTATTTCAATTTTGGTGGTAGGACATTAGTAACAACCAAAGATTCATCGCCATATTGAAACTGATCAGAGGTGGCGGTTCAACATTCTTATGGTGAAACTAATCAGTGTAGCAATGTGATTTAGCTAATTTTGGTTGTTTGTTGAATTCAAATTATGGTGTTTTTTGAGCTGTAACGCATGATAACCGTTGATTTAAGATTAGACGGTTGAATTCAACATTGATTCTTAAATGTTTGATTTAGAGTTTTAGACTATCTAATCTTAAATCAACGGTTATCAAATGTTACTGCGTGGAACTGTGCTACACCCATTTAACACATGCACACCCACCCACTTATTTCAAGTTCAAATTAACACTTTTATGAAAGAAAAAGAAGTTCAAAATACTAGGCATGACAATGGGCCGGAAACGGATTTTGCTTTCTTCAAATCCATAAAATTCGGGTATTCTCATACATCCCAAATCTTAACGAGGATAAAAATTAGAACTCAAATCCATACTCGATAGGGTTCGAGTATCCCCGTTTCCCTCCACCCGACATAAATTTGCGTCGTATTTTAGTATTTTTGTATTATACAAAAAGTTAAAAACGCAAAACTATTTTTTCTTATTTAAAGGATTAGAGGGAGGGAGTAATATTTTCTTTTATTATAACACAAATTACTTTATTTAATTACAATAATTACTCTATCAGTCCTTTAATATAAACTCCCTTAAAAATTTTCACGCTTATTAAAAAAAGTTGACAGTGTAATAAATATGTAATTACAGAAATTTCTGTTAAAAAACAAGAGAACTAATAAAAAAAAGAAAGTAATATAATAAAATAAAAGTGGATCAAAAAAGTAGAACAAAGTAGTATTTGAGTGACGTGACATAGTGAGAGGTATAGGTTGTAGGATAGAGTTGCTGGATTAGATAGAGAGAGTAGAATAGGAGTAGGAGTAGGAGACTAGGAGTGTAGGGTTGTGTTAATTCTCTGAGTGCTACGTGCTGAATATGCTGGGCCGGGGGGCCGTAGGGAAGGCTTATTTGGGCACTGCATGCGGTGTCATATCACCTTCATCATCACTAGATACGTTGCCAGCTACTAGCTACTCCTATCAACTCATCAAATTGTTTCACCACCTTCTTTTTTTTTTTATGCCATTTAACCATAGTACTAGTAATTAATAATCTCTATGGAATACTACTCCCTCTACCCTTATACTATAATAAAAATTTTGCTCTCTAAATTAATGGAATGATTAATATATTTGGTCCATTTTTTAGACCAAATATATTAAATATTTCATGAATCTAAAAATTAATTTTTTTTATATTAAAGATCGGAGGGAGTAATATGCAGTGTATATAAAATATGATAGTAATTGGCCTAATGGTGATTGATGTTGATCTTAATAGGGAATATCAGAGTTTAATCCCCTATAACTACAATCAAAAGAGGTTAAAATCACTTAATGTCAGAACTAACTTCTAAATCAGATTAGACGATCTAATGAGCCAAATACTAGTTTTGAAAAAAAGAAGAAGAAATCTTACCTCATTCTAACTAAATTTTATTTATCCATAAAAGTTTATCTAATTGGTTTAAAGAATTTAAATTTTTTACCACTTAAATCAATTAATTTAATTGTTAGTGTTTTTTTTAAGTAGCCTAATAACTAAAAATTTCACTCTCTTATTGTCAAAAAAAAAAAATTCACTCTTAAAAATAATATTTTTTATAAATGGTTCTTATAATTAGGCACGGAGGAAGTAATAAACAAACTCTTTTAAAATAAGTGAGATTTACACTTTTAAATAATATATTTTTTTAGGTGCATATTTTCTTTTAGTTATGCTCCTTAATTATTTAACTAATAATGCGTGCACTAATTATTTTTTATTCTAATCACACTTTCGTTGACTTAGCTTGCCACGGATTACTATAAAGAGAGTTTAGACTTTAGAGTGGAAATGAATCCTCCTCTCATGTACTAGAAAAAAGGATTCACTTTATTAGAAAAAAATTGAGTAAATAATGTGGGTATTTAGATCATTAAATTATAAACGTATGATAATATTTTAAGGCAAATATTGACTTTGAGGTATTCTTTAAGATCTTAAATAATAAACTTTTTATATAATTTTTTCGAAAAGCATAAAGTCAACGCATTGGAATATATTGCATTTAACTTTTTGAATAAATTTTTTTTAAATAAAATGTTTAAAGAGTCTTCCTAGCAAGACCCATATTTTAATTAAAAAAATGGAGAAAAGTTGGTCAATTGTTAAGATGTAACAATTGAAAAAACTTGAAGAAAAAAATTTGAGAGGATCGTTTCTCATAAGTTAGATACATCATACATTATTCTTTCAGTCTATCCATAAAATGAACATTTTCTTATATTTATGAATAAAATGAGTATAATTTACACATGATTAAACTTTTTTCTTTTGTTAGGATGTGAGGATTTATACTCTTGTTCGTAGGGAGTATATGAGAGGATTCATTTCCACTCTAAACTTTTTCTTTTGTTACATGTGGGAGTATTTGATATAAGTAGTTTTAGTTTATGTTATTAATTTGTTCTTTTTATACTCTTGCTTTTTAAAATTTTATCGGACTGAATTGTTCTTTTTATTCAGCCCGTCATTTGTTTTTGTTATGATTGAATTGTTAGAAAAAAAATAAATTGAAGGGTTAAATATATTTTTAGTCTCTATAGTTTTACAAAATTTTTATTTTAGTCTCTGACGTCTGTTTTTACATTTTTTAATCCCTATGATTTTATAGAATTTTCGTTTTAGTCCCTAAAGTTTGTTTTCATAATTTTTAGTCCTGTAGTTTCACATAATTTTCGTTTTAGTCGTTGAAGTTTGTTTTCACACTTTTTAGTCCATCAAGTTTCTTCACTCAAGGTTTTTAGTCCATACTTTTAATCAAACTATTGTATACTTTCACATTTTTTAATGATCTTTTATATTCATTTTTATAATATTATAAGAACATCTTAAATAAAAATTTATTTTTTTAACATAAGATGAATTATTTATGAACTTTTATGTGGAAAAAACTAAAAAATTAATATTTAATTTATTTCTTGTTAAAAGAATTAAACTTTTGAAACATAGATTCATATAATGTACTACTAAACATGACCGCAGAAAAAAATTTAAAATTTCGAATGATATTCACGAGTTGAATGAAAAGTAGGGACTAAAAACCTTGAATGAAAAAACTTCATGAACAAAAAAATATGAAAACAAACTTCTAAGACTAAAACAAAAATTCTATAAAACTATAAGGATAAAATCATATTTAACCCTAATAGCTTAATTAGTTTGATGGGAAAGTAATACTCCCACGGTAATGTGACATGAGAGAGAGAATCTGCTTCCAAATTTTAAAGAAAATTAGCATAGCGTGTTAAAGTTCTCTATTAATAGCGAAATTTATCTCAAATTTGTATGCCCGTTAAAAATTTCATTTTATTGTGGATCTTCTTGAAAGAATTCAAAAAGCGATGCATAGTAATATTGTGTCTCCTAGATTAATAAATGTGGTTTTAGGAGGACTGATTTTGTCATCTAAAAAAATTTAGCGACGCAGTTTGTTGCCCCTTATTTTTCATCCATATGTAATTATATTGATTATATATATAATTTAGGCTTAATTAGTAAAATGATCCCTTAAAAATATTTTTTGTTTCACATTGGTTCCTTAAAGACATCTCCGTTAATCAGTTTGATCCTATTTGGACATTTTTTTAGGGACCAAACTGATTAACGGAAATGTCTTTAAGGGACCTATTCAGACCTTTTTTTCTTTAAGGGACCTATTCGGACTTTTTTTTTCTTTAAGGGACCAATCTGAAACCAAAAATGTCTTTAAGGGACTATTTTACTAATTAAGCCTATAATTTATATATAATTCGACTCGTCTGATTCATTAAAAAAATATAGATTTATTGTTAGAAGCTTCATTTGTTTGCTCTCGTTAAAACTTCATTATATGAAATGTATTGTTTAAAATAATTATAGCAGATAATACATAGATGAATATAATATTTAGGAAAAATAAAAGTATCGCAAACTGATCAACCGAACTGAACCAATAGAGAGTTCATCGATTCTTTTTTCGACCAAAAAATGTTCAAACCGATTCAATTATATTACACCCTTAATTATTTCTCCCCCTCCCTTCCCTCCAAACTCGCGCCTTAATTGATTTGTTGATAAAATGAAGTTTTAATTATGCCCACTTTAGGGTTTTCCTTCTATCATTGTATTTTTCTTTTATTAGGGCATGTATTTGTGATAAGTATGGCCCTATGGGACATGCATTTGTGATAACGTACATTAAGACCAGAAGGCAGATAAAAGATTAATTCAAAGAGCAGAAATAACGTACCAATTTAATTTGTCTATGAGCTTTTCAAATCTGTCCTCACTACAACAAGAAAATAAGAAAGAATAAAAATAGAAAAAGATGCATTACCTTGATAAGCCAAAAGAGTAAGAATCTAAGGTGATTGTGACATGACATAGAAGCTTGGATTTTGACATTTCATAACCGGGGGGGTCATGACTCATGACTCAGAAAGAGTGAAAAATAGTACTGCTACTATAGATTAGATTAGAAGATGATGAGAGTGTAATGTAATGTAGTAATTGGAAGAATAGTTGGATTGAATTTTGAGTTCAAAAAGTCCAGTTTTTTGCATCAAATGAAGGGGACATAATGAGGAGAGAGAGTGTGAGAACTAGATAAGGAAAAGGTTGTAGACCAATTTGCATGACATAAGAACATTTGAATTCTAATGGCCAAACATATATGCAGGCAGGGGTAGCAGGCGTAACATCTCTTACTTTACAGTTCCTGAAATTTCTCAGTTAGGTAGGCATCAAGGAGAGTGATATCAAAATCTACTTTTTCTTTTTACTTTTTCTAACAATGAGTAAAAAATATGACTCGATCTCTTCTTCGTTACAGCTAAGATGATGACATGATTGAAATTGGTTCAATGCGAACTACATATTTTAATTGAAATCAATTAAGTCATCATCTCAATCGTGAAATTGAAGAGGAGCATTAACCTGATCTACTTCTGAGAAACGGTGTATGTCGTCACTCGTCATTAGTCTTAAACATTCTCAAGTACTATAGTTTACGGTGAATCATATTACTCTAGTCATAAACTAAAATTAATCGAACAAAATTGATACATTTGATTTAGATTTTAAGCTAAATACAATAATTTTCTTTGACATTTTTTAATTATATTTAAGATCAAATAAAGTAATAAATATTAAAATTTCTTTATATATAAGATATTTCCTCACCGTAAAAGGTACGTTATGTTGGACTTTGAATTTTTTTTATCCTCCACTCTCACTCTTATTCTCATTTCTTAAAATTGCAGTGCTAAACTCAAAAACAAACAAAATGTGCTTTTCTATGATATAATTAAAGAACTAAATTATTTGAAAAATAAAAAACTAAATTATTGTATTTAAAATACTAAAATCTAATTTTATAATTTGAAGGAGCAATATAGTAATTTACTTCTTTTGTACTAGTCATTGAGCAATAACAGACTAATTTTGGGAATGGATCTTCTCCAGTATTATTTTCATTAGAGGGATTAATGTCTTGATCTTGACCTTCCATTTCTTTTTTTACATTATAGTCAATTTACAAAAAAAAAAAAACAACATATGGTTAGGATTTCACTGGATTCACTTTTCAATGGAAAGGATCCTCTCCCGACTAATTTTATATTCGAATTATGTCCTTGGAGGGTCATGCATCATGCATGGTTGATGATGAGTGAGTGAGTCCTGGAATCCGTATATGTGTGGCTTGTTCAATTGTTCTGTGCATCTGAACAGTGCGTTTGTCTTCCTAGTTAGTTTGTCTTTTTCGTTAATAATAATGTCAGAAACTTATTCATTCAGTGTTTAACATATTATATATAAGGTGTGACAAAGGGAGACATAAAACACTTTCATTATTTATACGGAGTAGTAATGCATGGCATATATAAGACTATATGACAATTTTCATAATCAAATTCAATCTCAAATGAATCTTCATCCTCCATCAATAATTTAATGTTGAGTATGACTAAAAAACAAAAAATGACTTGTAATGATTGTAACATTGAAAATTATAATTCATTTTAAACGGTATTTTGTAAAAATTCATAAATCGCTAATCTTGATGAGTCTCAATAACATATCAAACGATGTTTAATTTTTCTAAAAATTTATATAAATGATCTATATGATATAAACTTTCAATCTAACGGTAGATTTTGTAAAATTTATTTTCGTTATCAAGATATTGACGAGTGGTGCTCGTCTCACTCTTTCATTTTAGCCAAAGCCTCAAAAGTATACTTTTAGTTTTCTCATTACAACTTCTCCAAAATAAGGTACTTACCCCACATAATCTCTTTAGGTGTAATGTTATTGTGGAGTATGGTATAAGGTTTATAGATGGTTATGTCGGGAGCTAGTTTTACCTTAAGATTGACGGGATTATTTTTCATCTTTGTAGATTTAGGGGTTAGAACTAGGATTATGATAGGTTTGGTTTTGGTTTTGCATGATGTTTTGTGGTCCATCGGGAAGGCTCGATCAAAATAGTCTTTTTTTTTTCCGGCAAGACAATAGATGTGGAGCAATGGATGGATATGATTCAGTTCTCTTATTGGCAATAGTTCTATTCTAAGAGTTTTGGCAATCTTTGCTCCCATTATGATTTATGAGTGGGTGATAGAGCCCGTCCTTTCTTGATGTCAGTAGAGTTTTGTGTGATTGACATGCCTCAATGTCTCTCTTTGTGTGGTCTTGGGGGCGGTCCGCCCTTTGAAACTCCTTGCATGTGGCTGGGTGCCCCTATGATCTCAGTTTGGGGTTGGTTGATTTGTTTTGTACTGATAGCATTGAGTTGCTTTCTAGCTCTCTGCTCATCCTTTTCTATTTGTTGATTTGTTTTTCCTTCCTAGTGATTATTTCTTTTTTATTTGTTTCGAGTATTTTTAGTACTCATTGTTTTGTGGTCTTTTGACTTTTCTTTTTTTGACAAACCTTTATTTCGAAAAAATTTCAATTGAAAAATATTATAATATTTACCATTAAAAAAAGTTATTTAAAATTTATAGAGTTAATTTGAGTTCTTCATCGCAAAACTCTCAATTTCAATCTATTTTTTTCTTGTATTTGATAGATTGAGTAGTTATGTCACGTATCCGTGACAGATTTTATCCGCAGATACCTGCATATATGATTTTTTTTTCTATCTCTAATTACGCATGTTTAAGAGAGTTTATAATTTTTTCATATAAAATTATACGAGGATGTTTGCAATTTTCATAACTAGTACTCAAGAGTTCTAATTATTAGCATTTTAAGATTTAAAAGAAAAAAGTCCTAAATAGCATTTTCCTTTTCTCATTTCTTTTTGGACGTGAAATCATACGTTGACTAATTTTGCCAGTTTGCAATGTCACACACACCAACACGAATTATGTTATCAAGTCTGAAATTCGAAGCCCCCTGCTCCAAGTCCAACAAACAATCATATCCCATGCCCAAACTCTTTCACCATTTCTAACAAGAGGTCTGCTATATAATTGTATACTACATCCAAATTTTTTTTTACCATGATATTGACACGATGTTTTCACCAACGTTAGTAATGACTAATTTTTATCGGGAAACTTGTGGGGCATACAAGGTGAGTTATGCTTTCCCAATCAAATTTTCTCCATACGCATGAGTCAGGAATCGAACCTCTGACCACATACTTAAGAGGACCAATACTCTTACCGCTTGGACCAATTTATTGTTGGTTACTACATCCTATCTTTAATAGAAGAATTTTTTTTTCTAATTTAAAATACACAGAAACTAATATATCATATATTTGGTCATGATCAGATACATCAGACAGTGTATTTAAAATATAAACTTTTTTTTACTAGTATTAGTGTTATTTTTTATTTAAAATATTGTCAATGTTGTTTGAATTTATGATCTCAATATCTCATACATATTATTAAAATATCTTACCAAATCTTGTGATCAAATATTGTCTCATTTGTTTGATCATTAGTCTGACTTTTTTACACTTAAATAAATTAAAATATGTTAATAAGTGTCTTAATAGACCAATTATTAGTTGATTTAATGATGATTGACTCTGATTTAGTTGTCTTAGGTATCGCATAAGAAATAAAAAGTAACATAACATTTGTATAAAAATTTAAATGTTGTTTTAATATCTTGATTAAATTTCACATTTGTTAAATTTTAGATGTGGTTAAAGCTACTCCGAATGCCTCTTTCTTTTTGGATGATATTAAAGCTACCTCTTGAATGTGGTTTAGTGATAGATTTGTTCGCAATTCTTGTTTTTCTTTTATCGATTGATGTTCTGATCCTATGAATTATATCCAAAACATATAATAAGTTGCTTTGAACTATAAGAGATTGAGTATATCTTGTACTCCATTATAATATATTTGCTTATAATTTTTTTTTTTAATTATTTTAATTATTTGATTTTAACTCTAAATTTTACTATAGTTCAATTTAAAAAGTCAAAAAGTTAAAATCAAATAATTATCAAATTTGAGGGGACATTTGAACCTTTATATAAAAGTGAAATAATTAATAATTATATGAGGCGGTGGAAATATTTTTGTGGTAACACAGGCGGTGCAAATATGAAATATCATAGAGTAGATATCTAAAGAAAAATAAAGATGCTTTAAAAGTTTGCAGAATGGCACAGAGTGAAGTACTGTATATGAAATGACTAGATGAGCAGGTACGTCTTTGCTGCTGCTGCTGCATGTCAAATCTTATTAACCCCTATGCATTCCAAAGTTCTCTTCTCTTTCTCACGGTAAAAAATAAGATACTACAGTACTATAATAGATTCTTCGGATATTTCTTATCTTAACATCACACTACTATATGTCACTGGGAGGAGTGCTAGCAACACATTCTTTAACAAACACACTTCAATATACTTTCTTTTCTTTTATTGGTTAAAATTTATATGGGTCTCATAAAAGTTATATGGGTTCACATTTTTTTATAGGATTCATGTGAATTTCAACCAATAAAAAAGAGTGTGTTGGAGTGTGTTTATTAAAGAGTGTGTTGCTAGCATTATTCATGTCACTAGATTCAGCTACTACCACACTACATATATATAATACTAGTATTTTCTCCTTTAGTATTTTATAATAAGAGTCTTGTTAACTACTCAATTTAGTTTTTAATACAAGAAGTTAACTTTTTAGATACATTAAAAAAATGAATGTATTTAATTTATAATATAATTTAAATATATCAATTTTTTAATGTATTTAAAAAATAAATCTCTTATATTAAAGATCGAAGGGAGTAGTAACTAGTGCTCCGGAACATTAGTTAAGGAATTAAAATGAAAAAAAAAATATAATACATTGAAAAGAATAAAGTTTAGCCTTTAGTATATTATACAATAATTATTATTTTTTATTTGTATAAAAATACAGTGAAAACAAGATATGTAAATAATCTTTCAATCCTTTATTATAAGCTCATGTTGATATTTTTCTCACATATTAAAAAAATTAATAGTTTAATTAATATGTATTTTTGGATATTACAATTACTAATCGTTTGGTTTTAGTTCAAATTCATTCATCGGTTTTCGTATTTTTCTTCCTTTCCACTTTCTTTCTTTCTTTCCAAACAAACAGATCGTCGTTGGTGAAAATATGTATTTATAGTTGATTTTCTATACTTTTTTTTTACTTTTATCATCAGTTTAATTTAATCTGATTCAGAGGTCAGTTCTGACATCAAGTGATTCCAGTCGCCTTCTATTTAAGTTCATCGCCAATATCACTAAGCCAACTAATGATTGATTGACTTTTTATATTCTAATGCAAAGTAAGATTATGTTTAAAAAAATAATAATAAATACATTAGGAATTTGAAAAAGAGTGATTATAATTATAGACCAAAAAAATAGTATATTTGATCACACTAGATCATTTAAAATGGAATGGTTAGAGGGCTTTGTCTAACATGCACCACTTGATTAAGTGGTGCATGGTGCACAAGTGTTTGATATTTTTATAACGAATACGAATTTTACAAAATTCACCGTTGGATAGAAAGTTTATATTGTTTAGATCATCCATAAATTTTTTTAATTTTTTTGAAAATCATTTGATATGTTATTGAGACCCATCAAGATTAACGGTATTGAATAAAAATCCATAAACCGTTAATTTTGACGGGTCTCAATAACATATCAAATGATTTTTAATTTTTTTTAAAAAATTTATGGATGATCTATACGATATAAACTTTCTATCCGACGGTAAATTTTGTAAAATTCGTATTCGTTATAGTATTTTCGATAACTTGTGCATGTTGCACAACTTAACTCACTTTTGCACCTTAGACTTTGCCATGGTTAGAGTAACATTCAATTTTTCAAAAATAGTTTATTCATATTTTCTCATCTTACCATATTTGGTTTTAAACGTTGTTTCTGGTTTTACATTATATAAGGATAAAAATAAAGTGTGGGACAGAGTATTAACTTTATAAATATTTTAAAAATTAAAATTAAAATTAAAATTAAAAAATCTTTCTCATATATGTGTACACAGATCCCTATGGAATGAAGTGTATACTCCCCCAAGTTTTTCATTTTGTATAGTAACAAACTCATTCTCTTTGCTTATTAAATAGGCTAAGACTAGATAGAGATTTTGGTTGGTATGAGAAAAAGATTGTTCTAGTTCTAGCTAAGCAACAAAAAAACCAAGTTACATAATCTGGTTTTGTAAAAGTGATTATATTAACTTGTCACACCTAATCATTGACTTAGAACCAAGAAGAAGATGAAGTCCATGATGAATGATAGCAACACTAGTGATGATGGAAACAATCATAACTGGTTAGGATTTTCTCTCTCACCTTACCAAATGGGAGAGATTACTTCTGAGTCTGACCTTTCTCATAATCCTAATAATCATCATCATTACTATCATCATGATAACCAAGTTTCTTCTTCTGCTGTTGTTCCCTCTAACTTCTACATGTCACCTTCAATGTGTTATGGTGTTGGACAAAACAGTAATTCCTTTCATTCTTCTTTATCTATGATGCCACTTAACTCTGATGGTTCACTTTGCATCATGGAAGAAGCTCTCACTAGATCACAATCACATGGTTAGTCTCTTTCAATCTTTATTTTCTTTCTTTACTCAAAATAAGTTATTTTTATTAGTTATATAGAGTTTATGAAAATAAGCTGAAAACAGCTTATCAAAACGGCTTATGCACAAATGTTTTATGATGGTAGATAAGCTCCATGCAAGACTAAATATGCATTAAAAAATTTCCTTTTTTTATATATATATATATATAATTTTGTGTTAATCCTCCCAAGACCTAGTAATTCAGAGTTCGGTCAGTAGCGACCGAACTCGCGAGGTAAGTAAAACTTGGCTAAGAAATTGTTTCACCTAGGAATCGAACTTGAGTTTTATTGAAGTTCATTAACCACTTGAGTCTAATGTCTTAGTTATATAACTTGTTTTTGATATAGCTATGCCTGAGCATTATGAAAATAAGCTGAAAACAAATTATGAAAATAAGCTGTGAAAACAGTTTATAGACAGGTGTTTTTTTATAAAGGTAGATAAGTTCAAATAAGCTAGTTTAAACATGTTCTAAATATGCATTCTAAATGTTTATTATGACCCTTTTGAAAATTTTATCTTTATGATTGTTTTAGTGATGATGCCTCCAAAACTAGAGGATTTCCTAGGTGGTGCAACAATGGAAACACATCATGAGTATGAAGGACATGAAAGAGAAACAATGGCTTTAAGCTTAGACAGCATTTACTATAACAACAATGTTGAACAGCAAGATCATTCTTCATATTATTCAGAACTTGCATGTCATGGAATGTATCAACAAGCACCATTGTTAGAACAAGAAGAAAACAAGGAAGAAAACATTTTTTGCTTCAAGAACTTTGTGGCTCCTAGAGATTATTCTTTGGAACAACATCATCATCAAGTGAATAATAATGTTGTTGATGATGGTTCTGTTGGAACAGTTAATGGTTGTGGAGAGTTACAATCTCTAACCCTTTCAATGAGTCCTGGTTCACAATCAAGTTGTGTTACTGTTCCAACTCAGATTTCATCTTCTGGAAATGATTCTATGGTTGTTGAAGCTAAAAAGAGAGGTCATGGTAAAGTTGGAAAAAAGCAACCTGTTCATAGGAAATCTATTGATACATTTGGACAGAGAACTTCTCAGTTCAGAGGAGTTACAAGGTTAGTTGGTTAGTTAGTTCCACTTTCAAAAAATCGGAGGATCGATTTGATCCGGTTACATTGCAGTCTGGTTGAACCTGGTTGAAATTATTAAGTACTCCTTTACTTTATTAATTATTTATTTGTCATCTAATTCAACTTATGACTAAATCAATTGAATATTCATCCGACGGTCTTACTGGATCAATCTCCGGTCCAATTTTTAAAAGGATGGTTATACTTTTACAAGCATTTTTTTTCCACTTCAATTTTTTAGTGACTTTTTATTTTTTTTGTTATTTATATTAGACATAGATGGACTGGTAGATATGAAGCACATTTATGGGATAACAGTTGCAAGAAGGAAGGACAAACAAGGAAAGGAAGACAAGGTTAGTAACCAAAAATTCATAAACAATTTCACATTATTTTTTATTTGAAATAAGTACACTTTAATTTTACATCTGAAAATTTTGGTCTATTATTCTGAACTTTGTCTACTAACATGTCACATGTTCACATTATGGATGACAAATCAACAAATCATTGTACATCACAGTTTATTTGGGTAAGTACTATATCCTATATCATAGACCTATTTTTTCAAACACCCTTTTCCCATTATAATTGATATATGTGGTAAAATTTTGGTTATGAAATTTTTACTAAAGGTGGTTATGATTTGGAAGAGAAAGCTGCAAGAGCTTATGATCTTGCTGCTCTTAAGTATTGGGGTCCTTCAACACATATAAACTTCCCGGTACGTTTCGTGACATTGTAAGACGTAATTTCATAAGTGATGTATTTTCAAATACTCTCGAGAACAGACGTAATTTTCACTAGATTTGTACCTTGGAGTCTAATTTTCTTTTATTCTCTTTGGCAGCTTGAAAAATACCAAATTGAACTTGAAGAAATGAATAACATGAATAGGCAGGAATATGTTGCTCACTTGAGAAGGTATAGACACCGGTTAACTTGTCAATTATTAGAGTGAAAACCCGTTGTGGACCTTGAGAATAATCGCATAACAAAATCTAATTTAGTCGATGAGAAGAATAAAAGTAACTTTTAGTCTCTGAGACAAATAAGCTGGGACAACTTAGTTCTTAATGTTCAAGTAGGAACTAAGTTATTGCGGTTTATTATTTTTTCAGAGACTAAATGTTTTTTTCTTAGAATAAATTTTTTCTCTAGGACCACAATATGTCTTCAGTCTCATTATTGTGTTGCTAAAAGTTGTCAATTATTGATGTGTTTAATGATATGATAATACTAAGTTTTTTTTTTGTTGGTTTGCAGAAAGAGTAGTGGATTTTCTAGGGGTGCATCAATGTATAGAGGGGTGACAAGGTTCTTTATGCAATTCCTATTGTTCCTTTTTTTTCTCTATAAAGTAGAAAACAAAATATGAGCTAACTTTACTTTTCAATGTTTTGTTATGCAGGCACCACCAACATGGTAGATGGCAAGCAAGGATAGGCAGAGTTGCAGGAAATAGGGACCTTTATCTTGGCACATTCAGTAAGTCCTTCCAAAATACACCATTTTTAGCATTCAAATTACAACACAATAACTTAGTTTTAAAATTAATAATTAAGGCTTAGTAGTTTTCTTTTAATGCAACAAATTACTTTAAATTTCTAAGGCTGTACTCTCAAGACTCGGCTTGAAAGTGTGTCTAGTGTCTGACACATGTTTGACAGTGACACGTAGTTAATTAATTGTATCTTTATAATTATTATTTGTGTCTATGTGTCGGTGAATTGTTTTGTAATGTTTTTTGAATCGGGTAAAAAAAAATTCAGGCACACAAGAGGAAGCAGCCGAATCATATGATGTAGCTGCAATCAAATTCCGTGGCCTAAACGCAGTCACAAACTTCGACATGTCTAAATACAATGTCGAAAAAATCATGGCTAGCAACACCCTTCTTGTCGGGGAACATGCTAGAAGAACAACGAAAAAAATTAAGGATTGTGAAGAACCAAAACCTGAGGCCAAAGAATGTAGCAACAATGTTGTTGTAACAAACCAAATCACAAATGGTGAAGAAATTGAAGCTGTGAACAACAATGAAACAAATAATTGGAATCAGTCCCCACAACAAGAGTCAAATACATGTGACCAAAAAACTGTAAAGTTTGGAAATTTTTCTATGTCCCTACAAGATATCATTGGGATTGATTCAGTAGGAGGATCTAGCCAAGTTTTGGTAGATGATGATTCCACTAACAAGATGAAAAGGACTCATTTTTCAAATTCATCTTCACTTGTGACTAGTTTAAGTAGCTCAAGAGAATGCAGCCCTGACAACAAAAGTACTGGCCCCACTATGCTTTTTCCAAAACCTCCAATTGGGTCAAAAAATTTGAGTCCTATTGTTACTAATGTTGGTTCTTGGTTTCCTTCTAGTAGTACTATCTCAATGCCGCACTTTCCGGTTTTTGCGGCTTGGAGCGATGCTTAGTGCATGTTTGGATTGACAGTGGACCGTAACAAAATCAGGGTGACATTGTAATTTTGCGAGATTCGATCTAGTTTGACCAAGAACCATAGTGGAAGGAAAAAGAAAAAGCAGTTAATGGGGTTGAAAGACAATATTGGTTTTTTGAAGTAACATTTAGAATATGTATTTTGCAAGTTATGTTAGTGAAGGAATTTTAGGGGTTAGTTAATTGGGTGTGGGGGAAACTTTATGTGTAATCTTTATGTATGCTAGTGGAACAAGACATTTCCTATGGTAGTTATTTTTAGCTCTATAGTAATAGTATTTGGATGGGAAATATGCTAACTAAAGGGATGGAAAGTGTTATTAAGGGGAGGACTAATGATTATATTTCAATGAAATGATGTTTTGATTAATTGAAATGACCCTTAAATTATTGAATTTGCTTTATTAGGTTAACAAATGTTCAATTTTATGGGTCCGGGCTTAAGACATAAACGACTTCTTGTTTGGCAATATTTAAAAGAGGTATCTCCTTTTGATATTGAATTCTTTTATTCATATATATTTCATCTCATTTAGTTGTATATTTGTGTTTCTCAAAGTGTTAAATACCATCGTTGGATTAAAACTTTTTTGTTGTTAGCTTGAGCTATCATCAAAGGCAATAACATTACTTGTTCTCCACTCGTCTTCATTCAAAAAGAAGAGAATTTAAAGAATTTGATCTAATAGTAAAAAGAAAGGTTTTATATTTGAAAGTTTCATATTTGAGTTTCATGGTATTTTTGGAGAGGGAAAGTTTAAATGTTTTTGTTCTTCTTTGAAATGGGGTATCATCTCATTTTAAAAAGAAGAAAAGTGCTTGTCATAAATACTCATGCACTAAAGCTATTGTCTACCCCATTGCCATGGACCATAATTTATTTTGTAAGGAATCTGATCCTAATGTTGAGGTAGCTAAGCGGCTGATTGGTAATAACACAAATAGACAGTGGTGTTGGTCTTGGTGTGGTGAATTAACGGCAAATGAAGAGGAGGAATTGCAGGGTCTGCAACATTTACTTCTTGATGTGGCGCTGGTGGGAGAAAGCAAGGATAAATGGAGATGGATACCGGAAAGTTCTGGACAATTTTATGTAAAATCTGCTTATTCTTTGATGATGGATGGGAGAGTTATGCAGGGTTTAAACCCTTCGGTGTTAACAACTTTGCAGTCTCTTTGGGAAAATGATATACCTTCAAAAGTAGGTGTCTTTGGCTGGAGATTGCTACTCGAGAAATTACCTACAAGAGCAGTCCTTGCTTCTAGAGGTATTTTAAATAATCTACATGAGTTACCTTGTGTTTTTTGTTTCAATGAGGTAGAGGACTGTCCACATCTCTTTTTCAAATGTCATTTTATGCAACAAGTTTGGAGAAGAATTTTTAATTGGTTGGGATGTGCTTTTTATCATTATGATGTGGAGTGGAAGCACTTCAATTTCTTTGGAGATATTGTGAAATCTAAAAGGGGATTAAAAGTAAAACATTTGATTTGGCTCGCGACAACGTGGTGTGCTTGGAAGTTAAGAAACAACATTGTTTTTAGGGGAGCTATAGCATATTTGGATTTGTTAGTAGATCAAATTAAACTCATTTCTTGGCTTTGGTTCATAGGCCGTTCGGGTAGATTTAGCACTTTCTTGTATTCTGATTGGTGTGCTAATTCCTTAGAATGTATTCTTAATATCTAAGGGTTTTTATTTGTATTGTAAGAATTTGAGTACTCCTTATACTCCTCCTTATTAATACAAATTTTGATTATCAAAAAAAAAAAAAAAAAGTTGTTGAGTGGATAAAATATTTGGTGAATAGTCCAGTACACGTATTATTTAAATATGGTAGATTTATCACTAATCTTAATTTGTTGGGACCATAATTAGTTGTTGAGTGGATAAAATATTTGATGAACATTTTGGTACACATATTATTGAAATATGGTAGATTTACCACTAATCTTAATCAGATGACAAATTTGGCACACATGCTAGATTCACCACTTTTAACAGAATGTTTTTGTAAGAGTTGGGAAATAAATTTCTGAAGATATTTGCTTTAAGGATTCTAAATCATTTATCACTTGGGTCAACATGTAGCATAGCATTAGTTCTTTTATGTATTGTTGATATAATATATGATTAGTGATTATATATACAAAGATATTAACCCTTTTTCCTATATTATATGTCTTTTTGCCGTATTTCTTATGAGTTGAAATGGATAAAGTTTTCTTTCTTATCGGTTTTCTTTGTTCTGCCCCTAGGTCGAGCGACCTGACGATCAAATTCTTCGTGGGAGTCATCAACTTTATAATGTTTTATTTCTTCAAAAACTTTATAATGTTTTAATAACGGCACATGCCTTTTTAATGATCTTTTTCATGGTTATGCCGGCGATGATATAGGTGGTAATTGGTTTGTTCCGATTCTTATAGGTGCACTTGACATGACATTTCTACTATTAAATAATATTTCATTATGTTATATAACTTACATATATTATTATTTCACCTTAATAATTTTTATCAAGTGCTGTGTGTCCCTCGTGTTTTAATATTTGTACTCGATTACAATTTTGATTTCTTGACCGTAACATTAGGACGACAAGGAGGAATCAATGTCGGCAATGTCAGTAATTTCTGCATGCATGGAACAATAATGTATTAATAATCATTCTAGTTATATATTCATAATTTTTTTTGAATCAATATATATTAATTTTACCAAGTACAACTTTCCTAGATGGAGCAAGTCTTTGTTCAATGGATCAATTTGTTCAGTTAGGAGGTGAAAGATATATGTCTCTAGTTCAATTCAACGGTGAAAAAAATAGGAGAGAGTACAATTTTTTCTTCTTTTGTCTTTAGCCAAAGTGAATTATATGTTGAATATAAAAGATTAATTTATTTTGACAAAGGAAAATCATGCATATAAAAAAGTGAAACTAGATTACATGATAAACTAAAGGTTAAACTAAATTAAGATTGATGGTCAAAAAGCTAGTGGAAAAAATAGGAAAGCAAAAGATGTAAAGATATCTCTATTTCAATCACACGTTTTTTTTCCCTCCTAACCATGGTGATTAGTCAACAACTATGATTATATATTTTATTTTGTGGACATCCTTAGAGCAAAAGGTTTTCTAAGGACAGCTTAATTTCCAAAAGCACTTGCAGCTGAGCTGGATCATTTTTTAATGGCAAACGAGATATACGAGTTTTTTATATGACTAATTGTTTAGGGGAATTTGAGTTTGATTTTTAGTGAGACTAATTTTTATCATATTTTACTTATTTTGTGACCGAAGTTTAAACTACTAATGTCTCTTTCTCTTAGAACCATAGTTAATAGTAAAAAATTATTAAATACATCTTAAAGTGTATGTTGCTATATACTATATATATGGCCAAAAGTAATCAATATATTGGACTCAAATGGTTAATAAATTTTATTAAAAGACAAGACAAATTGTTTAGGACAAAAAAATTCATGAAGAAAAATTTAGAATTACTTTCTTTTTTCTAGTAAAAGAATTAGTTTCTTTTGAGTTTTGATGCATGCATCGTAGAAAATTTCGAAATTACTGACTTAAATTGTATGTATTGGTTGTAAACAAATATGTTTTATATATTTCGTAAAAAAAAATGTTTTATATATATGCTTTCCAAAAGATTCACCTCTTAATTTCTTTTCCACTTGCTTTCACCAAAGTCTCGAATCAACAAAATCGCAAACACACAAGGAGCGGTGGATGTATGCGCAAACGGAGAAAATGAGCATTTTAAGAGTTTCGAAAAACAAATCTACAAGTTAAAAAGGAAGATCACAATCACAAATGTATAATGCACAAAATCTTTGTACATCAATCGTAGTGATAACCAACGTAAAGAAACGCTCGCAACATCGATTATAAAAACAGCCGGTATAAGAAAGTCACATCGATTAATTTTGTAACCGGCGTACGACAATAATTCCCTAAAAAAATTGCTTCATTTTTACACAAGCTTCCAAAATTCATATGCCCTCTATTTATAATTTTACAATTTTTATACTTAGCTTTTGTGTAAGTGTACAGCAAAAGTGATGGTAAATTTTGTTGAGAATTTAGATATCCTCTCAATAGTGCCAGAAAGGTCCCCCACCACACACTCACTTACAAGATACAACCATGCTGAATGCAATGCAACAAAGATGGTCCCCAGAATATGTTAATATTATTACATCATGCAACTTGATTCAATCTAAAAGTAGTGTCATATTTTTTCAGTAATAGGACCATTGAGAGACAGAGAAACCCTTGTGATTATTTTGTGGTGTTATAAAGGGAGAAAATAATGAGTGTGCCCTTTAGACGGGCCATGTTTCCTTTGGGGAAGCCTCTATAATCTAATTAGTAATTACTGCATCTAACTACATTTTTTTTTTCATTTCATTTTTGGTCCTTTCCTCATTGATGGCACAAGATGGAATTTAGCTTCATTTCATTTTTAGTGGTGTACTACTACTATTTGATATTGCACAAATATTCTTTATATTAGTTATTTTTGAAATCAAAATTATAAATATAGTCACAAATATTATTTATTTTTTGTTATTTTTATCGTCAAGTCAGTTTTTATGTAATTAATTTAGTCATTGAATACGGTTTTTATTGATCAGTTTAATCTATAAAATTACTAATAATAGGGACACTAGACATTTGCAATTTTGATACATTTTTTTGACGTAAACAGTGAGCAACTTAAAATTATTCACATAAATTGCTAATTAGATCTACATATTGAAAGAAAGTAATCACATCTAACCCTCTTTGTTTTTTAATTTACTTCGTCTATCTTTTGTTGCATTGTGTACGAGGTATTAAACTATTCGAAAATTAGGAATTTTTGGAGAATGAAGGAGTTTTAGATGTAAACAAAGTTTCGATCTAACCCGTAATAACCGACTCGTTCAATCCGCCACCCGTATGACCCGAACCCGAACAAACCGGAGATATAGACGATCAGAATTGGGTCCAAATTAAATGGTTGCGATTTTTATCGATTTAGTGATTTTTGATCCGAACCCGACCGAAACCGACCGATGCTCAGCTCTGAACATGATTTAATGAGGAGCAAGTCAAATTTAGCATGCATGGCTACAACTCAGCAAATTGTGCAGAGTTGAAGCATGAAAATATTCCTTTTGTTGCATGTATTTAAGTATGTCATTCCATTTATTTGATGTGCATGCATTGGGGGATTTAACTCAAATTTTATTTGTTCTTTACAAATTTCACAAAAATACAAAAAAAAAATACTCTTGCACATAAATAGGAAATCAACCTTTGAGAAGCTCGTATACACAAAGAGAACACCAGAGGATGAGTACTATGCTTTTAAACAGAGAATAAAAGAGAGAGAGAGAAAGAAAAGGGATTTGCGTGAGATAGATGAAGAAAGAGAAACATTTGACACTAACGATCGCTAAACAATAGCATTATCAATTAATCCCTAAAATATTCATTTGACACTAATGATTGCTAAAAAACAGCATTATCAATTAATCCCTAAAAAATAGCAATAGTCATTTGACACTAACAATTGCTAAAAAATAGCATTATCAGTTAATCCCTTAAAAATAGCAATAGTCATTCCATTTATTTTCTCGGTTATTATAATCAGAAAGTGAGATGAAGAGATGGAGGGATTTCGGGTATAATTGTTCAACGGGTGAAGAAATGGAGGAATTTGGGATTTGGAGTATAATTGTTCTTGGTTGAAGAATGGTTATATAGAAGGGTGGTTGATTGTAGGATGTGGTGAAGATTACCAAACTTGTTGTCCATCATTTAAGCGTATTGAGCATTACATGCTGCAAGACTTGCATGTAGAGGAAATTAAATGTTGCAAGTCATTACATGTAGAGGAAACACGTATTGATGAAGAATTGTGCAAATGGCAATTGGTGATTACATCAAAATGTCATTTAAAGATTTGTTAGAATGTCATTTAGTGATTTGTTAGAAAGATTAGGTTTAGGGTTGTAAGGGACGAGCTAGGGTTTTATGGGGATTAAGGGCTAGGAACGTCCATCTTTTTTAAAGATAGAGATAGAGATAGAGATAGAGATAAATGTGCATTGGGCTGAAAAACTACCGTTACTATTATTGTTGTGAAATTTATTTATATGAAATTTATTTATATTATCTTGTAGTATTATTTATTATTATTATTATTAGGCTTAATTAGTAAATTGGTCCCTTAAAGACATTTTAGATTTCACAATGGTCCCTTAAAGAAAAAAAGGTCCGGATTGGTCCCTTATTGATATCACCGTTATCCAGATTGGTCCCTTCTGTTAGTTAATTAACACTAAATATATTATGTGGATCAATATTGTAGATGGTCCACCATATACCTCAATATATTTTTCAATCTTAACCATCAGATCTTTTTGAAGAAAAATAAACCATTAGATTTTGCATGTCCAGCGGATCTAACCGTGCACCATCATATCCTTCATCCTCCATCATTTCTTCATTTTCTTCCTCTTATCCTTCTTCATCTTCAACACCATTTTCATAACCTTCATAAAAAACTCAGTTTTTTTTTTCCAGAACACAATTTTAGTTTCTTATTTTTTTTACAAATTTTATTAAGCAAATTGCTGAATCTTGGGTACAAAAAATGCCCCTAATCAAGAACAGTCACCAACGAAACAGGGGACAACACACAACCTGCAACAAAATCAAACAAAAAACTCCTACACGCAGGCATACAATCAATGTCTCAATACTTTTCAATGTCTCAACAACTTCATGGAGAAACAGATCTATGAAGAAACAGATTTGAAGAAAAGATCTATGAAGAACATAGATCTTGTAGAAACTCAGATTTGAAGAATACATAAATCAAATGAAACCGAAATTGAACATAGGTCGGGAATCACTCAAAATCGAACAAAAAAATCAAACAGAAATCGAAATCAAATGAAACCCATTCCCAAGATCATGATTTTGGTTCTTGCAGAGATCTGATTTTGATGATGAAGTGTTATGTTGTTCTAGGTTGTTGTTGTTCTTGATGATGTTCTTTTTTTAAACTATATGATGATGTTGAAATCATGATGATGTTCTGAGTTTTTTTGTTGTTGTTGTTGTTGTTGTTGTTAAGTTTATGAAGATGAAGAATGAAGGGAGGTAGAAGATAAAGCAAATTAGTTTGTGGTGGTTCACACCTATAGATATAATAGACCTGCAAGATCTAACGGTATCCATTGTGACAAAAAGATTAAACGGTTAAAATTTAAAATGTAAATGAGGTCTACGATGGATCACTGTATATATTGGCTCACCATAGTGCCACGTGTCAATAGTTAACGTTTTTTGGAAAAAATGGACGGAAAGGACTATTATGCGTAACGGTGATATCAATAAGGGACCAATCTGGACCTTTTTTTCTTTAAGGGACCATTGTGAAACAAAAAATGTCTTTAAGGGACTAATTAACTAATTAAGCCTTATTATTATTATTATTATTATTATTATTATTATTATTATTCCGGTTCAATCGGTTCAATAACAGTTTAACCAGTCCAACCGATTGAACCATGAATCGGAGGTCACAACGGTTCAACCTGCGGTTCGATTTTAAAACATTGATTCAAAGGAGATTTTGGCTCTGTTTAGTAAAAATAGTAGATAGTTAATAAGCTATCTGATTTTTAATTCCTTTAAAGAAAAATATTTAATTATTATGAGAATATATATATATATATATATATATATATATATATATATATATATATATATATATAAGTAGAAAAAAATCCAAAATATAAATTAATTAAAAAAATATTTTCATCATATTAAAAGTGACCGACTTGTGGGAACTCTTCTAAGCTAAACTTAAGGTAGAAAAGTTGACTTATTTACTAAAGAAATATTGAAATTTATGATTGGATAACTAAAGTATAATAAATAGCCATCAAACTTCAAAAATCATATTAGTCGTCAAATATTTATATTATCTTAAATTAATATTTCGTTTGATGCTATGAAATTTTTGTATAGTTTCTGCAAAGTGTGTACACACACGAGTATTGCCTTGAAATTTTTGTATAGTTTATTATCATATCACATTATGATTGAAAAAGTCATTTATAACATGGAGAATTAAAGCGAGAAATGAATTCTCTTAAAAATATATTAATGGTGTTATTCATGTCACATGTATGATTCAAAAAGTCATTTATAACATGGAGAATTAAAGCGAGAAATGATGAATTCTCTTAAAAATATATTGATGGTGTTATTCATGTAGCAGTTGGTTGATAGTATTCTTGATAATTAATATGCATGACTTAAATAATTTTTTATTTATTTATTTGAAAATTTAAAGAACCATATCTGATACATGAGAACGAGGGAAACTCAAATTTGTTAATGATTTATTAATATTCAAATTTGAATATGTACGTGTTCTCGCTTGAGTTATTTAGATAAGATGTGGTCATCACTTCGATAATTCGATAATGTCTGATGAAGATTGAATGATTCAGATGTTAAGATAAATTTTTATTTTTATTTAATATATAAAATTTTGAGGTTAAAATCTAAATTCCTGATCTCAATTGACTGTCCCACATTAATAAGTGCAGGTAATCTCTAACGGTGTAGAAATCTAATCTTTATGTGAGTTTGCCAAAATAATAGTGCTCAATTCATCGTAATACCCAAAATGCACCTATCAAAATGTTGAATTTTTAATTGAATTAAGAGCTTCTAGACATTAAGGAGACACTAGACATCCCAACGAAGTTGACACCCTATGGACCTTAAATAGAAGCACTATATTTACCTTGTTATGCCATGTTCGCCTAAGCCTGCCTTAATATTTGAATCTCTTTCTGAACTACCAAAGCCAATGCATTATTCTGTGTATCTCTTTTGTTTCCCTCTCTCTCTCTCTTGCACTATGATTTTAATTGGAACATCATCCTGTTGAACTGGTGCACTGGTGTTGTCCATGTCCCTATTTAAATTCTCTACATTCTCTGACTCTTTCTCAGTTTGGGGTTGTAGCCTTGGCTGCATTATCTTACTCAACATACTACATTTTGAATTGTGGTTTGGAAGCCACGTTTTTCTTATCTCTATCATCACTAGCTTTTGACCTTAGGGTGTAGCTTGTTGCAATTGTTTACGGAATGACCAATAGATTGACAATGGGTGCAAAATTCCGGCAATTTTTTATACACCACCTCTACATAAAACGCGTAGCCGTCTTGTTTGACCATGATCTCGTCAAACATGCGTTTAGTAGCTCTATTTTTAGTAGCTTCATCGAGCATAAGGGGTCTCCCTACTCCTCCTGCAATCTCAAACAAGATACGAGGTCTCCAATTCTAATCTCTCTTATATCTATCTTATAAGAGAGATTAGAATTGGAAGAGAATCAACATACTCGATAAACTTAGACGATGCACAAGGCAGTGCAACAGGTGATGGTATGACATAGTGGTGCTACAAGTTTGGGTCTATCGATATGTATGGTGGAGAATGAGCGTTGGATCTATATATATGGCGGAGAATAAGCGCAATAGTGCTACATTTGTTATGCAATGGAGACATCAAGGGTGGTTTGGGATAGGGCAAACAATAGGCGGTGATGCATTGCGACAGAGAGAATGAGTATGTGAAGAGTTTAGAAAACAAAACTACGCGTCAAAAAGGGAGATCACAAATAATGCAAACAATATTTGTACATCAATTGTGTTGATAACCGATGTTAAGAAAACACTCTCTACATCGATTATAAAGACAACAATATAAAAAAGTTACATCGATTAGAATATAACAGATGTAAAACTTCAATGTAGTAGAATCTGGCTTTGTACTAGTGTTAATAAAGCAAGAACAATAAATAACATTGTCCAAGCTTCCAAATTGATATACCCTCGTTTTAATTTAACAATTTTTATACTTAGCTTTTGTGCAAGTGAACAGTAAAGTGATGGTAAATTTTGTTGAGAATTTAGATATCCTCTCATTAGTGCAGAAAGGTCCCCCACCACACACTCACTTACAAGATACAACCATGCTGAATGCAATGCAACAAAGATGGTCCCCAGAATATGTTAATATTACATCTTGCAACTTGATTCAATCTAAAAGTGGTGTCATATTTTCAGTAATAGGACCATTGAGGGGCAGAGAAAAACTAGTGACTATTTTGTGGTGTTATTGAGGGAGAGAATAATGAATGTGCCCTTTAGACGGGCCATGTTTCCTTTGGGGATGCCTCTAATCTAATTACTGCATCTAACTACTAAATTTTCACATTTTATTTTGGTCCTTTCCTCATTCATTTTTGTATTTAAAATAATAAAAACAAGAAGAATTCATATAAGTAGAAATGAAGTGCCAATACGAGAATATGATTAAAAAAACGTGGTTACTGTAACTAAGGTATGAATCACATTATACTTATGTTTCCAAGGGCATTATACTTATGATTAAAAAAAACAAGAATACTTATGCATACGGCATTTTTCCCTAAAATTTCTCATTTTATAACATCCACTACTTAAGTAGCGGATGAGTAAAAATAGGGCACACGAGTAACTCATAGGGTGGCAAAAGTAACTCCCTTGGGAAATTCAGCAAGCTTCAAATGGTTGAGTACTATAAAGCCCAGATCCTTAAATGACTCGTCCAAGACTGCATTGCCAATATGATGATGCCCCATAGATAAAACTCACTCCTATATTATATATACAATAGGGCATTGAAGTTCTTTGAGATGCAATTAAGATCTTAAAATAACAGTGACACTCCCAAATTAAACACATTTTGTCCTCCTTTTAAGTGATCAGATTCAACCAAAGTTCATTGTTGCGTAATATACTAACTTACCTATATGACAGTTTGTCAATCCACCCCCTAAAACGTGTGGTTTACCGGAGGCGTTGTGCTGAATTTTATCTAAAAATACACTACCGAGAGACACTTCTGGTAATGTATTTTGACAGATTTGAGCATATTTAGAGAAAAAGACAGAAAAATTGTCTAACTAAATAGTTACATACCTTTGTTTGAGCCCATACCCTTTGTTTGTTCAAGATGAAGCTCCTAACCAACTTGCTCTACAAATATTACAATTGTATATCATTGTGTATCTTTTTCAATATGATTTCTTATAGATAGAACAATTGTAGTTTATTCTGTGCATCCTTATGAGTTTTACTTTCAATCTTCAAGCTCTCTGAGCTTATTTCCATTTCTCTACACCTCTGATTTTTAACAAGTCTAAATCACACTAATCCAAGGCGTGTTCCAGGAACAAGTACAAAACAAACAGATAAAAGTAAAATATGTAGGGGAGGTGATTTGCAAAAACTTTTCCAATTATTAAATTAAGAGAAACAAAAATGTCACACTTTCTGGTTCACTACACTACAGGCGTCCGTCCTACATATGGACTTGTTCCTACAAATTAAATAGCTACCAGATTATGCGCTACATCGAGAAAAAATACAGGGGGAAATGTTGTTCCCACTTTAAGGAGGGAAAATGTTGTTCCCCCTCTAAGGAGGGAAAATGTTGCTCCCACTCCACAGCAATCGTCACTCTACATACCATAGCCTGGAACAAAAGAAAGGCACAGTCAGCAAACATTTAACCCAAATGTATGTGAGATTCCTGATATTCAAAATCTTATTTTACACCTTGAAATTCAAGATTCTTGGTTGACAATTGAAAGTTACACACAAAATAATAGGAATATACGATGATATTTTGTTGCTTACAAACAAATAGACTTGGTTTACAAAATATAAAAATATTTATACAAAATACTTATTATTTTCTATTATCACTTTTAATTAAAATATCACGCTTTTTATAGATCATACATCTCCATAATTGACAATGCAATGGAAACATCAAAATGCCACGGCCTTAAAATGGTTTGAATGAATTTGAATGTTCAAACTACATACCCGAATTGTCCATGGGGTTGCCAACAGGTGCAGACTCAGGTTCCTTAATCTCAACAACAACACAGTCTGACATCAAGAAGGTTTTGGCAACAGAGGCTGCATGTTCCAGGCAACATCTGACCACCTGTGCAAAAGAGTAAGATGCTTTAGTTTATCAAAGTTTCATATCAAGCATAAATATCATATTGTTATTATCATTGTTACATAACATTCACACACTAAAGGCGGAAACATGCATAATAAGCTCTTTTCAAAGAAGCATTTTAAAGATTGCCATAGAAGAGTATTACACCACAGTTACACTAGACAAGAAACTAAACATAAAATAATTCGGGTCATGTTTCCCACATCAAGTCCAGTGACACTTCAACAAATCTGTAACGTCTAGTGCTTAATATCCTCCAGACAGTTTTCTAGGGAGGGTGGTACACTGCCATTTTACAACAGTATGCATGATTTAAGAACCTTGTGTTTGGTACGAAACCAAAGTTGAGCCAAAACTGACATGGGACACCCATATACAACGAGCAAAGTTTTAAATGTATTAGCAGATTACAAGAGATAGCAGCAAATTCAAATGCAGATAAATGAAAGACAACACAGGCACCAATCAATATATCACCTTTGTTGGATCAATGATCCCGGCAGACATTAAATCTTCGTATTTTCCAGTGGCAGCATTATATCCATATCTTGTATCGTCGTTAGACAGAACCTATCCAATACACGGAGTTACATCAGCACAATCTAAGAGTAATGAATTCCGAATTCAGCTGATTTATATACCTTCTCACTAACAACACTTCCATTTACACCGGCATTTTTCGCTATTAACTTCAGAGGGTAACTAAGAGCTCTTTTAACAATGTCTGCTCCAACCTGCGCCACGTTGTAATCATAAAGCCATGGGAAAAATCAGAAAGTTAAACAATAAAAAGTGATATCACCGAACAGAGCACAGCCAAGTCAGGCAAACTTTCAAGGACCAAAAGAGAAAATATCTCCATATATACAGAAAAAACATTAATTCTTGTAATATATCAAATAATGACTCACTTTTTCTTCATCATTGGCAAGGGTAGCCTTTATTGCATCTACCTTTGATGCAAGTCTGAGCAATGTGCACCCACCACCAACTACAATACCCTCTTCAACAGCCGCCTGAAAGTCAAGAAAATATTAGCTTATAGAACTGGAAAAAGAATAAATTAATCAACATTTTGGGAAAGATAAAGTCACCTTTGTAGCATTAAGAGCGTCTTCAACTCTCAATTTCTTTTCCTTGAGTTCTGTCTCAGTTTGTGCACCAACCTACACTCATAACAAAACATGCGCCGTTTAATCTGACTTGCAGAGATGTTAAAAGCTACCATATTATCAAATTTCAGTGGGGTACTGGGGTAGGAACAATACCTGTATTACAGCCACACCACCAGACAGTTTTGCAATCCTTTCGCTCAGCTTCTCCTTTTCATAATCTTGTTCTGCAGCCTGTATAATATGTAAACATTTTGTTAGAGCCTGCTTAACAATGTGAATTTCTCGTACTCTTTTATATGTACAGATTTAGAGTTTCTCCTATATAATATGACCACTCCTATGCATGTGTGCATACACACATTTGGATTACTGACTGTAAATATCAACCTAATGTTATGCATATTAATCCTCCTGAACTTGAAAATATTTCTCATTTGTAGTGCATCATTAGTTAGTGTGTACAAGGTCTCAAAAAACAGCCTTGCACATGTCATGCAAACAATTTTTTAGCGGGTGGAGGGGTGGGGCAGGAGATAGAGGGAAACCTCAATTTGGTTTTTAATCTGTGAAACTCTCTTGGTAACTGCTTCCTGGGTACTTCCATCACCAACAATTGTGGTCGAATCTTTGGTGAGCACCACCTTGGCGGCAGTACCCAGAACCTCATTCCCAGCTTTGTCTAAGGTAAGGCCAACCTCCTCTCTGATAACAGTACCTGTAAGCAAATTGGGAAAATACATATTGTTACCAACAGCTGGGCCAAAAAAGAAAAAAGAAAACAAGGAGAAACTATACACTTCCAAATTGAACAGAATAATCATAGACATAAAACAGTTATATTTATAAACCTCCGGTCAAGATGGCAATATCATCAAGGTACTGGCTCTTGCGTTCTCCAAATCCAGGAGCCTTAAGTGCTGCAATCTTCAGTGATCCTCTAAGTTTGTTCACAACAAGAGTTGCCAAAGCTTCTTGTTCAATATCCTCCGCAATGATCAAGATAGGGAATCCGTTTCTAATTGCATCCTCCAGTATGTTAATAAGATCCCTTGCATTGGTTATCTTTTTGTCAACTAATAGCAACTGCACAACATATATACCATATGAAATATGTAAGTAAATGCATAAGATGACGTCAAAAATAATTTCTAGAGAAAGAAAACAAATGTCGCACCTTGCAGTTTTCAAATTCAACAGTCATTTTCTCACTGTCGGTAACAAAGTAGGGTGAAATGTATCCTCGATCGAATTGCATTCCCTCGACAACATAGAGACTGTTTTCAGCACTCTTTCCCTCTTCAAGTGTCACAACACCCTTTCTACCAACCTTGCTCAATGCCTCAGCTATCATATTTCCGACCTCATAATTGTTCCCTGCACTGACTGCTGCCACATCTGCCAATTCACTGTCTTCAACCTGAAAAATTCACACGACCACGACTCTTCTAAGTCTAAATGGAAAGAGAAAAAAAAAGTGAAATAATCTATGAAGCACAGAAGCCAAACCCAAACACATTGACACTACTAATATAAAAAAAACATAGGACACTTACAGGCTACAGCGACACACACACATATGAACATCTTTTATAAAATATCCAAATTATTAAGAATCAAGATATATATGTGCGTCTAAAGTGAGTAATTTGTTTCATTACAAAAAAAAAATTCTAAAACAAGGTCTTTCACTTTCATTCATCAACTGCCGAAAAACTAAATTATATAATCAAATTTAATGTCTTTAATCCCCTCATTGATCATCATTGCTTCTACATGTCTTTACCATTGTAGATGTATCCAAAGAGTCTCTAAGGTATAACAAAGCAAAGAAAAAAATGTATTCACAGTTTCAAACACTCGTCTAAGTTGTCTGACATTTCTCGTACGGGTGTCGGACACAAGGGCAGGCCTAATCCTACATGTGTCCGTACTTCACAAGAAATAATTCCCAAGCAATGAACAGACTAAAAATATGCAAAGAAAATGGAAGTTTGAGGTACCCCTTTTAAGTAAACATGCTTAAATACACAAAAGAACAAGAAGAAAAATGTTTCACCTCCTTTGACATCAGTTTAAGTTCCTCGACAAGAGCTTTCGCTGTCTTCTCAATACCACGTGTAATAAGCACAGGGTTTGCACCAGCTGCAACAACCTATAAAATATAACTCAAAATGAGTCCTTAATTATGTGACAATAACCAAAACAAAACCAACCCAATAAGTTACTTGTTACTTATATCCACAACTCATAACAGTCCTACCTTAACACCTTCTGCAATAAGACCCTGAGCCAAAACAACAGAAGTCGTGGTTCCATCACCCGCCAAGTCATTTGTCTTAGCGGCCGCTTGTCTCACCAATTTGGCACCAATATTCTCAACTGGATCCTCCAACTCAACCTTTTCAATCCAAATTACAAACACAACATCAAAACAAACACCCCACATAACTAATTCAACAAAAAAAAAAATATTTCAAGTAAAAAATCATAGACCCTAATCTCATACAAATTAATCCAATTCTAATAAATCACATGTCACAAAATTGAAAAGCATATTCAAGTGACACACCTCTTTAGCAACAGTAACACCATCGTTGACAATTTTAGGTGAACCATATTTGCTTTCAAGAACAACATTCCTTCCTTTAGGACCAAGAGTAACACCAACCAAATCAGCAAGCTTGTTCACACCATTCTGTAAAACACAAAAAAAAAAATCACTAAAAACATTGAAACCAAAAACAAAACAAACAAACAAAAAAAACTCAATTTTTCAGTGTAATTGAGTAACCAACTTGAAGTTTTCTAATTGCGGAACCATCCGTGTTGAAATGTAACTCCTTGGCCATGGCAGAGATTTTAGGGTTCCGATTCTTTCTGGTGAGAGCGACTTTGTTGGAAGACTTTCTGCGGGAGGAAGAAGAGGGGAATGAAGAAATGGAAGCTGAGGAAGAAAGATTGCATGAGGAGAGATTGCAAGAAGCCATGGTTGAAGGAAATTGGAATGGAATTGGGGGGAAATGGAGGCTAGGGTTTAAGAAGGGTTGAGAGGATTGGTTTTGGATAAGTTTACTATGGTAGTTGAGAATGAGAATGAGAATGAAGAGATTGAAATAGGGGGTTTCAGTGTTTCATATGGTACATTGCTAGGTTTGTCTATTATCTAATTTTTTAGTACTTTTTTGAGTAAAAATTTCATTTTAATATCTTACAAAAAGGATATTCCTTCTTTTAAATATTAAATATTTGTTGAGTAAAAAAATATTAAATATTTGTTTTTTAAAAAGCAAAGTTTTTATTTATACTAACGAGCCAGGCGCGGAACTGTATAGTACAATATATATATATATATGTGTGTGTCTTATGTTATGAACTTATGGTGGGTTTGTTAATAAAAAAATTTGCTGCTAAAATAAAATGTATGTTATGTTGAGTTTGTTAATAAAAGATTTTTTTTGCTACTAAAAAAAAATCAAGGGTATTGTTGATATTATGAAAAGTTCACACAAAAACTGACCTATTCTCTTTATATATGGTATATATTTAGATACATTGACATGTGTTCTTACATGACTCTAAGTTGTGATATGTAATATGTTAAAGTGAATATATTGACAAATAAGCCAACGTTAATATTAGGTCTAATTCCGCGATAAAAGAGTTCAATTTTTAATGACTATGTGGTACTTTTGCACCCAAAAATAAGAGAAGAAGACTACGTGGTATTTTTCTTTTGGGTTAGTTCTTTTGGGTTAGTTAGTTTGGTGATTAGAAATTTCACCCTTAAAGCAGATAAGTGGGGTGTTCGGAGTTCGAACTACAGCTATACATATAATATGTGATGTCCTTTACCAACTGAGTTAAACTCATATAGATGACTATGTGGTATTTAAAACAAAATTGAAAGGATAAATGAATCTCTCGTATGTTTGAAGCATAATTTGAGGGAAAGAACAATAATTAATGTTTATATTTTTCTCCTGTGTTAACCATCACTCTATAACCTTGACAATAATGATGTTGAAAACTCATCCTGAGGTGTGTGATGTTGTTAAGTGCAATGAAATCTGATTATGAAAATTCAATAGAATGATCTCATGTACAATCTATACAGTTTGATTCTAGAAAAAAAAAATCATATGACTAATAGTCTATGAGAAAAAATCATAATTTTGTATGGTTGCCCTAGAAACTCTTAAATAACTTCAAATTACTTCCTTGAATTTTACTTCCACAGTTGTGTCACATTAAATACCTTCATTTATTTACTATTAAAATAGAAAAAAAAATTCCATGGTTTATTATTTTTTCTATCTACTAAAAAAATCTGACTGTTTTTCTTTTTAGATTTCTTCTTTTTGTGACCTCTCGTTGTTCTAGCGCGCGCCAAAAAATTCAAAAATACCCCCTTACTATTTAAGTAGCGAACTCAGGGGCGCAAAATCTGGAAAAAAAAATAGTTTGCATCCTAAGATGCAAACTGAGTTTGCTACTTAATTAGCAAACCTTGTAAAATAGGTGGCAAAGGAAGGGTGAGAAATACAAAAATATTAGATTTTATAAGATTCACATCTTAGGGTAGAGAACTGTTTTTTTATCCAATTTTTATTATTTATACACTCGTATCTTATGTTGCGAGGAGGTAGAATTGGAAGGTCCGGGCGCGTAAAAGACTCGAGGGCACAAAAAGAAAATCTTTTTATATTTATTGAGCTCATCCCACTTTTTTTTAATGGTTGGGCTCAACCCACTTAGTCCAACAGACAAAAATGGTTGGGTTGAAAGAATATAGGCCTAATTTATTTATTTTTTGCCCAATTCAATATGATCTGAAAAATTGTTGGACAAACATGGATAGTCCCCTAATCGGTTGGGTCAGTTTACAAACAAATAATATTTTTATTAATTAAAAATATTACTATTTAGTTATACATATATTATATAGGATCAGTGAATTAGTTAGTTGGTTAACAGAACCACTAAGTTAGTAAGTTAACATAGGTTAATTATAATAAGTTAATAACTTGTTGAGCTCGCGGAAGTTTACAATTCAATTGTCATGATGATCATCAATCGCTTAGATTTCCTATCTATTGAAGATAGATACTAATAAGACATTACTCATGTGGTAAAAAGCTCAATTTGACGGATTTTAATAACAGCTCACAAATTTAAGCTTAAAAAATAAATAAATAAAAACTCACAAATTCTAACGACTTTATTAATTGGTTTGTTTTTTCAAACTTAACATAAGGATAGAGATGATTCAATTCTCATTATTCATCAATTAATTTCTTACATTTAAGATGATGTTTATATACATAATTGCATATCCTTGTAACTATAGCTGCCTAACAAACATCTACCAGCTCAGCAAACTATTCTAACTAACATATGTCAGTTCAACCAACGATAAGTAATACTGTACAAAAAAATCAAGATGTACATGCTATATAGTATAAGTATCTACATAGATGTTATAATGAAGAGGCCTAATTTTCGTCAAAATAATACTAGAATAATGAAGAGGCCTAGGTTAGAGGTGTATAATATAAATAAATGACCACCCAAGTGCGATAGCCCATATTATTATTTACACAAAATAAGTGACATATCCCATAAATGTGATTGGCCTAAATCCTAATTGCCATGTGATCGTTTAGTTATAGACACGACAATAGCCCGTAGGGGACGAGAAGCAATATAAATGAGTCATGCATATAATACACTAATAATGATAATAAAATAAAAACATAGTTTTTCAAACAATAATAAAATATTGGCTTAACTATATATTTGTTCCCTTACGTTTATTTTATGTTTCAATTTGGTCACTTACGTTTAAAAAGTATTAATTTGGTCTCTTACGTTTATTTTAGATTTCAAGTTAGTCCATTTCGTCAATTTTGTCACATATGGCAGCCAATTTGCATATGTGGGCAGACACGTGACACTTGTACACACTGACACGTGTACTGTTCAAACGGTGTTAGTGACAAAACTAACGAAAAAGACTAACTTGAAACCTAAAATAAAGTAAGGGACCAAATGTGTAGTTAAGCCTAAAATATAATAAAGTCTTAACACAAAATTTAGGCTATTTATTGACTAATTGGCCATTTTATAAGTAAGTCAAATATTCATTTTAAAAACTTTAACATAAAATAGATTTTTAAACTCATTTGCACTCAAAATTTGCTATTTTTAAAACTCTTGGATTAATAAGTGAGAGTGTGTTATTTATAAACTATTATATATTGACATTGATTTCTAAGTCATATGAAACTTTTTTGGAGTACCTAAACAATAACCATGAGTTGGGCGGATTCTAGTGTGGGTCAGTGGAACATGTCTCCCACTGGTGAAATATGTCTTGGTTATCGTTCGATCCAAATAAAACAATATGAACGGTCCAGATCTTGTAAACAATAGCTGTTTCTTCCGTATCAGATTTTTGACCCAAAATTAAAATTATTAAAAAAAATCAGATTATAATTTTATAATTCCTTCATCTTGTTGTTCATCGATCATCACCGGTACCAACATAACATACTCTCCATCTTCATCTTCATCTTCATCTTCATGTATGTTCTTCATCCACATCACCTAACAACAACCCCCATTATAAAATTTAAAAATTCTTTACAAACTTAATTAACATGTCACTCTTCTTCATCAATATGAAACTATTATGAACAAAGTCTTACTAATAAACTTCAATCCAACTTGTAATTTATCAAAAAATTCATGAGAGATGCATAAGAGAAAATTCAGAAAGATCAAACTCATCAAACCCAAAAAGATGAAACCCCATCAGATCCAAATCCATGAAAATTTCGCACAAAGAGAAAATACAAGGAAGAGAGAAAATAGATCTGGGTTCACAAACTTCATGAAAGTTTTGACCCTCCATTGATTCTGCTCAATCCATCCTCTTTTCTCTTTAACCACGACATACATCATGTTTAGCCACGGTGAAACTGTGGTTAATTTTAGATTCCTTCATCCAAAAATCTAGCTTTTAATCTTCATACAAACAGAACCATACATGAAAAGATGGAAATAAAACAAAAAAATTCACCACAACAAAACTCAGATTTGAAAATTGGTGGGAAAGAGAGAGTAACGCTGAGAAAGATAGAGGGACGACGACGGTTGTGGTGGCCGTCGGTGGTGGTGGATGATGCACAATGAGTAACGAGAAGAGGAAGATTCATATAGGATTGTCACTCTTTTAGGTTAGCGGTGGCGATGTTCATGATGTTTGTTTTTTTTTTTTTTATAATTTTAATTTTGGGTCAAAATCTGATACTGAAGAAACAATTATTGTTTACAAGATCTGGACCGTTCATGTTGTTTTATTTGGATCGAACGATAACCAAGACATATTTCACCAGTGGGAGACATGTTCCACTAACCCACACTAGAATCCGCCCATGAGTTGAGGCTAAGAGTAAAGGGTATGTCCACCATTGTACGTAGTTTAGACTTTGTTCCCACATGTGTCACTAATGTTCCATTCTCAACTTACAATACACACTACATTTTTAAAGTATTGTCTCCTTTGAACATTGTGTGAGCTCTCGCAATATTATCATTTGTAAAAACATCCTAGTGTGTATCGAAGGATATGAATGTTGTCTATAAACTATCGTTGATCTATTCTAAACTTTTTTGGTGTACATGGTGGACATTTACTTTGGTGACCCTCCATGCATCATAATATGGTGAATAATTTTCAATATTTAAATTTAAACACCATTTTATTTATTTTATATTACTACTATATATTGTAAACATATGTCACCATTTTTAATCTTTCTAGTTAAGGTGTTACATTATTGAAGAGAACCCCAAGGAAGCATCCAAGTTAACATCTTGTTCATAATTAGCAGCCTTTTGAATATAATTTTTAAAGCAAGGTTGATGATGATGATTGCTCTGCATCAGACCCTTCTTCGCATGCTTCCATCTTTTTAAATTAAATTAGAGATCTTATAATGCTACACTTCGCTGTCACGTAATCACTTGAAAAAAGATAACTAGAGCTTTATTGGCATTTGATGTAAATTAAGTTGTTTTGTACTATGTTTATGTTCTCATTAGATTCTCTAATGGACCTTTAATTGATATTATAATAATCAATTAGATGAATTGATTGTAGGATTATATGCACGAGAAGTCTCGTCTACTTGAAAAAGTGGGGGGTTTGGCTTTTCACACTTTATGCAAAGAAAAGGAAAAAGTTTATGTAGAAATTTTATTGGCAAACAAATATGTCTCAAATTCTTTAAAATATGTCTCAAATATGTCCATTACATAATTTTTTTTGTAAGAAGTTAGTTGTTATAGTTATAAAAATGCATGTCATTAATATTTTAAATACATTTAAATATTCAATTACATACATATATAGAGAACTAACTTATTATTTTTGGCTTTTCCAAAAAATAAACTAATTTGTTTGTTGAATTAAACCCAAATTTTTCTAATTCGTCTTAAAAAAAAAAGTGTTAACAACAATCATGTGAGATCATTTTATATTGGGTTTTTTTTTTTTTACAAAATATTTGACCTATTTTAAAACAGCATATAAATTTCACTCGATAATAGAATGAATATTGAAAATAGTGTTGTAGCAAATATGAGTTAAGTCTCATATTGTTAGAAAAGTGGAAGTTGAACATTTTATAAGTGAGAGAATTCATAAACCTAACGTCTTAAGATTTTGAGTTAAAATGCGGTGTTTAACCCACTTGTTGAGTTGTTCTTAAACTCAATGTGCATGATCCTCGACTGCCCCCTCGTGACCCAACAAATAGAGAATCACTAACTTTACATTTAACAATATTAGAGTTTTCTTTACAATAATGATGCAATTTTAAGATTCTTTCGGTTTCTTTTCAACTAAATATTTTGAAACTTCTCTCATCTTCTTCATATATCATATCCAATTTTTTTATCTCTTTCACAGACCCATTTGTTTCAATATATCTGATTTATAATATGGACCAAATACATCAATTATTCAATGTACTTGAAAAACGAATATTTACTTATATATGAGATTGGAGGGAGTACTCGATAAGAGAGTGACATATTAAAAAAAATATTTTAGCAAGTACCACGAACATTCCTCTATTTTTTATAAACAATTTAGCGTCAAAATTCACACATATTAAACAATAAACAATCGTAGATTCAAACTTACACCCGAGGTCATTTACCCTTACGGGCACCACTGCTCTATAGTTTTTTTTTTGTTAGATGATTTCTACATATAAAATACGATATCAATATTCTTAGGATCGAGAGTTGAACTTAACCCAACCATATAAAATCAGCTTGAAAAGTAAAGATTATTTTCTACTTATAAATCCTTAGTCAGACTAACTCACATTCGATGACTTCTTAACAATTACCACTTGAGCTAAGTTTACAACACTCAAATAAAATAACTTCTCTATAGTTTTTTTTTGGTACATGTAACTTCTCTATAGTTCATTACGCCTAAACAAAGAAATACTAATATTTTTACGAAGAAAAGAAAAAGCAAGAACATGTGTTTTGGTTCAACAAGTTAGGTGTACTGTGTACATACCAAATCTCCACTAATCACACGCTTCAAATCACAACTTCACACTCATTTTCAGGAGAGATTTTTATAAGCAATTTAATTATTTTATTTGTCCCTATACTATACTATATGTGTCTGATTCTTGATATAGTATATGATTATGCTTGTGAAGAAAAAAACCCGTCGATTTAGGAAAATTGAATTAAATTTTGTGAGGATTATAATTTTCCAGCAGTATCACAACGAGGTCACATGTTGACTAACTAGATGATGATTTTAGGTTTGACTGGATTGGGTGAATAGACAAGGCTTCACAGGCTACAGCTGGAAAACGTAGGCAGGACAAGAAGGTAAAATTCATGATTAGATTCCATTATTATTCTTTCTGCTTCTCACTCACTCCCTTCTAAAGTTATTATATTAATTAAGATTAAATCAAAGCTTGCTGTTTCAAGTTTATTACATTGTTAAATAAATTGTCTTTGTTAAAGTTGAGATACAAGCTATTATACCCTGCACTTCTCCCATCTCCCATATACTAGTACTACTATCCTGTCCCATCTCAATCATCTGGTCCTCACACTTGTGCCCCCATGGTACAGGAAACATATTTGATGCTGTAACTATGTTGACAGCTTGACGCAGTTACATTATAAATCGTCCGATTTGAATAGATGACTGTGATCAGTTTAGTATATATATATATATATATATATAATGTAAACTGTCTGATGGAAAATAAATGGCTGAGATTAATTACTGCGTTAAACTGCGTGCTTTTTAAACTTCAGTAAACCCGAATCCATATGGGAAACACCGTACATGTTACTATGTTGAACAATTTATTTTACGGTGTGAAAAACATGCATGTGTGAATTTGATTGGAGTTTTTCTACTTGTGGAATTAACGATTAAGAATTTACTGTAGGACAGACGGCCTGCAAAACTGCTTCAAGTAAAGTAGTCAAACATGGAGAGCATGCTCTAACAATCGACATGTGTTTATACCTTTTGCATTTGACATTTTTTGTTTCCTAGCACCAGAGGTTGTGAATATTTTGAAAAGAGTTCACAATGTGATACCTCCTAGATCTCAAGATGTAATGTTTAAGAGAATTAATTTTGTCATTCAAAAAGAATTAGCGACGCAATTTGTTGTCCGTTAGCCTTTCATTAAATGAGAATTTGATTACTTATTTTAAATTTTCATTTATCTTTATTAAATAAAATAGGTGTACATATTTGTTCTCAGCCATGATTTTGATTTAGTAGGGTATATAGTGTTTGGAAACCATGATGAACAGTGTTTGAGTGAGGGTTGATGAAGGATGATGGATGTTAGGTGTATACAATTGAGAATTCTAAAAAGGAAATCAAAGAGGTTAGTTGGCACTGAGTAAAATGAGTGTGTAACAGCAAAGAAAGAAGAAGAAAAAAAAAAGGTTATGTTACTTAGAACAGTTGGCAAATGTGTCAGTAAAAACATTAAAAATATGAATAAAAATACTAAAGATGTTTTTTAATTATGAAAGAATACTAAAGGGAACAAGCTTGGCCTTCAAGAGAAGAACCTCTCAAACTCAATCAAAGGAAAAAAATTGCACACGCCCCTGAAGAAAAAGGTTAAAGCTTAATTAAACTATTGATTAACAAAATTATTAATTAACTTAACCTCAAACCTGAATAGTTATTACAATCATTAATAATAAACTTGTGGTCGTTCATAAAGTCCGTAAATTTTAATACAATCGATTGAAATGTTAAAATTGTTAGGTCAGATACTATGATTAGGATCTGAACTCTGATCCATTCATTTTGGATGTGTGAATTTTCAGTGATTTGTCATTTCGTCAATTAAAAAAAAAATTACATAAAGTATAATTTAGTTTCTTTTATAAGAGGAGACAATGAAACAACTATATTATTTCAATATCAAAATACAAACTATATCATATGAAATTTGGAGTCTGTCGCTAATTACTTTACATAGTCAACATATCAATTATCGTTGGACTGTGATTGAACGTTTCAAATTGAAAATTTAGTGTTCTAGATAAAAAATTTCAAAGCCTAGACAGTTTAATCTTGACCCAAGAGTCAATGATTTGTTGACGGCATAAATGCAAGCAATTGATGAACTATAGTGAATCTAAATTCATTCGAATGTGCTTATCTTTGTATCTCTTGTTACGAAATTGGATTCCCCGTTCTAATTACATCACAAAATTGCAAATTTCATCTATGTCAACGGCTAAAATAATTTTATAACAAATTTTATAATCTAAACCGTCTAATATCAAATCACCAAAAAAAAAATTAACTACAGTATAAAACTTCATAAAATCTAAACCGTATGCAATGACGATAGTTTTTTTTTTTTAATTTTATTTATATGCACCGTCGGTGTAAAGTTATTTTGCACATACGTCCAATAATATACCGACACATTATATATGATCATTAAAAACACATGATGTGTCACATTCATGAAATAATGTGGCAACGCGTCATTGAATATATGTGTAAAAAAAATTTGCACAAAAATTATACTTTTTTTTTTTGTGGTTGATAGAAAAAATCAATAGCTCAATTTTAGTATTTTTTTTATCTTATACAACTTACGCGGTAAAAAAACACAAAAATTATTTAAAACATCATAATTTTGCAGTTAAAAAACATCATATCATATCTCAAACTAAAAAGAGTGATTAGGTTGTTGTTGTTGTTCTGTTTGTGCAATAATTTACCAACAGGAGCAGTTGGCAGTAGTTAGTATGTCTTTTAAAATGATACATGTCATTTCATAGCATGGGCAGGTAAGCAAACAAATCAATCTCTCTCTCTCTCTACACACTCTCTCTCTACTCTCTCTCTCTAGTTCTAGCTTATACTAGTGTTGTCTGTAATCTATAAAAGTTAGATTTTTATGCTACCTTTAGTGTTTATGGTTACTACCCAATTGGTGAAATTGGTTTTTATTGTCCAATTTATATAACATTTGATTCTTCTAAGACCTAATTCCTGTCCCTTTCACTTTCAGTTTCCATAGTCATTGCAGGATTTGAGTACTATTTCATACTTTTACTCTTTGTTTCTTCTTGGATTCCAATTCCATTATTTATTATCATCACCAATTTCACTTTCAACTTTTTCTACCTATTAACTGTTTGTTAAATTGCCTCACTGAATAATAATAATCTTGCTTAACATCAACCAAAGTTGGAAATTGTTGTGTTGATGTGTTGTGTGTGGACAAAGGAGAAAAGGGAATCTGCTTTATATGTAATTTGATGAGCTGTTGTTTGTTATATATAGCTAATCTAATCTCAGTGTCTATGTCATCTACTTTATGCTCTTAACAAGACTGAAAGGTGAAACCTTTCTTGTCTCAGAGAGGAACAATTTTTATTATTTTCTCTTCATTAGTCTTTGATTTGATCCTAGGGTTTTTGAAAGGAAGAAGTGAGGTGAGGTGGTATCTGTATCTGTATCTGACTAGTTAGATTATATTCCATTTTATGAGAAGAAGGTTTTTTTCTTTCTTTCTTTTACTTTAACTTCCTCTCAGTCCTATAAAGCTGCAAAATTATTTGTTCCTTGTTTAGTCCTGCAAGATATCTCTTGAGCCAAACTTAGTCAACATTCACTTTCCCTTTAATCATTTTTATGCATTTCTTGAGCCAACTGCTGAGTCAGGATTGTTCTAATCAATTGATATATAAATATAGAAACTAGAAAGAGTGAGACATAGAAAAGGTGTTATTTGCTTGGTTGAATTGAGATTGAGATGGGTGGTGAGGAAAATACAATGGAGTTTCAACATGGAAATGAGAACATTATGACTTCAGAAATGGATATTAGTTCTGTATCCAATATGGCTAAGTCTTCTTCAGAGGTACCTAATCATCATCATTTCCTGGGTTCTTCAGCTTGGGATAATCCACTTATTTCATTGAGTCAGGCTCATACTTTTGGAGGTTCTTCAATGGTTTCTCACAATGATTTTGCTAATGCAAATTCAACTTATAACCCTCTTGTTTTGGAGAATCAAGGAATGAGTAGCACCTCTCATCTTGTTCAATACTCAAATCTTGGAGGCATGATCCACAAGATTCCTTCCTATGGAAGTGGAAGTTTCTCAGAAATGGTTGGTTCCTTTGGCCAACACGGGTCAGGTGGTGATCATGTAGCTAACACATCAGGGTATCCAATTCCACCACAACATTATAATCACATCAAAGATGCTGGAAACCAAAGGGGACATTTTAACGGCGAACAATCTCAAGTTGAGGACTCAGTTCATGAGGATGGAGGTACAGGATCTGCACCTGGTAGTGGAAATAGAAGAAAAAGAGGAATTGATCAAAATTCCACTTTCAGTCCAAACAAGGTTTGTTTCTAAGCCAAGTTTGATATTCATATAACAATGAATCTTATATAGGACCATTTTTTAATAGATAAATGTTGGTGGTAAATTTGTTAGGGTGAGAGAGAAATGTTAATAGCAGAGATTGAACTTAGACCTGATACATGGAACTTCATTGGTGTCTCATATATGACTTGTAATATTGTTTTACTTTGGTTTTGAGGTTTTATAAGATACTAATGAATCAAATGCCTTATATATGAGCTTGGATTAGATCAAGGTTTGTCGCTAAGCTAAATTTGATATTCATATATCAATGAATCTCATATAGGACTTGTAATATTTAATTGTTTTGTTTATGATGTTTTATGAGATACTAATGAAAAACCTCTTTATATATGAGGTTGGATTAGAATGCTGAGGGTGATGGAATGAAGGATTCTCCAAGGAAGATCTCTGATGGATCAAAAGAAGCTGAAAAGAAACCAAAAGTTGAACAATCAGGGAAGCAAACTAAAGACAACTCTCCGAGTGGAGATGCTTCTAAAGATAATTTCATTCATGTTAGAGCTAGAAGAGGTCAAGCCACCAACAGCCACAGTCTTGCAGAAAGGGTACAAACTACATATCTTATACTATAATGTTTATTATGTGAAATCCATTTTTCTAATGTATACAAATGAATGATTATATTTTTTTGGCTTGTAGGTTAGAAGAGAAAAGATTAGTGAACGAATGAGGCTGCTTCAAGAACTTGTTCCAGGATGCAACAAGGTGATTTCATTTAGATGATTGTGTTAAATGGTTTCTTATGATTCATCATAACTCATAACTTATTTGGTGACACACTGATATATGTTTCATATGTTTCAACAGATTAATTAATTTTCGATCTGTGAATTTTTCTGATGATGATGTCTTTGGTTTTTTCTCTTATTAGATAACTGGCAAAGCAGTAATGCTAGATGAGATAATAAACTATGTGCAATCACTGCAACAACAGGTTGAGGTAAGAAAGCAGTGCTTTGCAATCTGTTAAGCATCAATTTTTTATTATTATTCATAGTTCAAATTTGATCTGTTTTGCACTGTGCACATGCTTAACACCAAGGGAATTTAAAAAAAAAAAAAAGGGAAATACTTTTGTAAAATATGAAGGATTTAATCATTTTACACAACTTCAAAGCATCAATTTCATTATATTATGGATTTTGTGACTACTCATCTTATAAAGATTTATTTTGCAGTTTTTGTCCATGAAACTTGCCACTGTGAACCCCGAACTGAACTTTGATGTAGAGCGGCTCTTATCAAAGGATGTAAGTAAAGATCTTAATCCTACAGATTTGACTCATTGGAAGTGAAGAATTCACTCTAGAGGGTAAACTAGATAATCTCAATCGTTGATGCGAAAATTAGCTATTGATGTAACAATATGCTTATGCATAACAAATCTTAAACGTGTCCGAATATCAGTTATGAATCTTCGCATCAACAACTGACATTACTTTATCTTCTAAAGTGAATTGTACACTTCAGAAGAGTTGCTCTTAGTCCGTATAATACACAATTATTATTGACTTGTGTGTTTCTCTATCAATTAGATTCTCCAGTCACGCATAGGACTTGGAATCGGTGGATTTGTTCCTGGTATGAGTTCCTCTCATCCATTCCCAAGTGCAAGTTTCCAGGGAAACATGTCTGGCTTGCCTAGTTCATCAACACAGTTCCCTCCTTTGCCTCAGGTAGAAAGAGTAAAGATCTTTTGAACACTGTAGTATTGTACCTTTTAGCTCTCTTGTTTGTCAAATACTGATTATGTATTATGTACATACAGAATGCTTTGGACCATGACTTCCAAAACTTTTATGGAATGGGATATGATTCCAATACAGCACTTGACAATTTGGGTCCCAATGGTAAATACACCGAATCTTTTTCTTAGTAAACAGTCATTTTGATCTCTAATTGTGCAAAACATTGTCACTGTAGTACCTGAATATATCAAAATTACAAAAACATATGTGCGCGTATCTTCTGTTAGTAATTGGATGAACCAAACTAACTCAAATAAATTTGATGACCAAACTGACTAGTGAGAGACACACAAGGATGTTTTTGTGATTTTTGTCAACTCAAGAATAGTGACGGCGCTCGACACATTCAATGACCGTTCTGTTTTTTATAATTGTTTGCACAATAAGTTTTAGTGTCAATTTATTCTAATTAATTTATATGTTGAACAGGGAGGTTGAAACCAGAGCTATAGTGTGTTGAATATATAGTCTTGTTTCTACAACAGAACACTTTTCGAATTTTCCTCTTGACCGCACAATTTAACTGAAGTTGGAAAAAAAATAGAGGGAGAAAAGAAAAATAAAGGTTTTAGTTGTATAGGATCTTAATCTTAATACCTAACTATTGGCTCTTCGAATTTTTAGTAGAAGATGACTGTGTTAGATTTAATATCATTCGGAAGATGAGTTGCGCATATTGTGTGAATGTGTGTAAAATCTAGATCATTAAGAACAAATTGCAAGGGTATTATTGTTTATTGGTATGGAGGGCATTATTTGAGGAGAGCATGTGAGTAAAGTGTATGCAACTATCATTACTTCTGTGAAATTATGTATAGAGTTGCAAGGCTTGGATTTTTGAAGATGTGTTCAAAATTTGTTTTGGGTTAGGTGATGTGTGCATTTTTTTAAGGGTTTCTTGCTGTTCTTGTATTGTTCTTTTGAAAAGAAAATGTAATGAATGAAGAGATTCTTAAGTTCATACATGGATGAACATGTTGCAACTTACTTGTATGAGTATTGTAGAGATTGAGTAAACCAGTGCTCATAGTCATTGTTATTAGTCTATCTCTTAATATCGTAAAAATTTTCTATTTCTTTTCTTTCAACTTCTGTGAGTATTAATATCTTCATACTCTTTCCGTTACAATCAAATTCGATTAGGGTTGCACTCTATAAGTTAGAATTCCATATATAGCAATGCAACTAACACTCACATTGCATGCCCCTATTCCAAGCAATGGATATCAGTATAATGACAAACTAAAAATATATATAGATTCCTTGTGCCATGTCACTACTAATCATTGATCCTTCTAGAAACTAGATGAATCATCGTATATGAAGTAGATAGAGTCATTCAATTTCTTTGGCATGTTGCATTGTTGCTGGTGAGCTTGCACATAACACTTGATCATCACCAGAACTTCATTCACATAGAAAGTCATCCAATATTTTGCTTCATGATGATTTTAGAGCAAAATTATATGATTTTGCAACATTATATGCTTTGATTTTCAACTATGGTATTTTAAGTTTTAATGATTGTCAAATTCAATACTAAACCATGATAATAGTGTGCTTGATTATTTTATTTATTTTTGACAAAATGAGAATGGTTGGTGAAGATTCTGTTTTATAAACATTGCTTTTGTCTTACCTCTTGATAATTTCTCAATCCACCTCTCTATTCTCCGAGTTCCTCCAAAATTGAGTTAAAGTGTTGATTTTTTTTTTTGAGTTTCAATCCGGACAAATCCCATCCAGAAAGATAAATTTGGTAAGGGGTAAAAATGAACTTTTGGAGGGCTCTGGAAATATAGGGGTGGATTGAGAAACTTTCTTACCCTCTTTTGTATTCAAAATTTCTTTTCATGGGCCCAAAGCCCAAAATGACAATATCATACTCCTCAAGCCCAAATCCTGTGTTCAAAATTACAAAAATTCTATACACGTTTATATTTTAATCATTGGCTCATTGTTCTACATATTATTTTTTCCTATCGGTTAGCTATTAATTAAAATTTTAGCTACACCTCTATCTCATGTATTTATTTTTTTAAAATTTATTCATTTATCAAATGCCTGATTTATATGGATGGAGTGGGTGGGCATGGGCTTTGCCCTCTTTATTCACCAAAACAAAAGAGTGGGTGCCGGGTGGGCATGCAAATAACACCAAAAGTACACTATCGATTCAGCCCCACAACAATGCATGTCACTGCCACATATCCTTCGATTTACAAGATGCTTTCTCTCCCGACCCCGTAATTCTTTTATATTCCCAACATTTCAATTTTGTCCTTACAAAAAAATTCGGTTTGCATAAACCGAATTTTTTTTAGTGCAAATTCAGAGTAAATTTCGGTTTTTAGAAACCGAAATTTCTTTTCAAGGCAAAAAAAAAAAATCGATTTCTACAAACCGAAGTTTTTTCAAGGATAAAATTGAAAATTTAGGTGGTATAAAATAAACACGGGGTCGGGAGAGAAAACATCAATTCACAATTATGCTTTTGTGCATTTTTTAATGCGACAGTAAAGAATATGTCATCGCCTTAAAATAACCCACTCATTTTTTACTTTAATGATGCAACTCCAAAGAACTCATATTTGACCCCACAACTTTACCTCAAAAAAATTCATATTGAATATATTTTTATTTAATCAAATATCCTCAAAAGAAAATACTATACTATTTATATAAAAGAAACATGCAAAGTTTCGTTGCTTCCTCATGTTACTGCGTTGTCAGTTGGCGGACTTCATTGGTCTTCATCCAAAATAATCCCACTTTTTATAGCACTCCATGCTCGGACGTAACCAATTTTATGCCGTTCGAGTTGCTCTATGGTCAATCAAGTTTCCCAACAAAGTTAATTATCGGTAAAAAAATTAATGATACTTCACACTAATAAAATGGTTAAGAAAAACACAAAAACCGAATGCAGAACAAGTAAAGCTGGATGATTGATTGGTAGTGGAAAGAAAGTTAGTTGATTTTGTTTGAAAGGTTCACATGAGTGAATAGTGGTACAACTACCTCAAATGGACATAATCCAATATTATGATGACCTTATTTCTTCAAGTGCAACCATCCATGTGATAAGAAAGAACCATTGATTGTATATATTTACCAAATTACCAATTCGTTTGTTTTTTCGGCTTATGTTTCCATCTTAGTAAAAAAGTTGCTTTTTCTCTCATTTTAATTTCTCATCCATAAAATGACAACTATTTGTTTCTTTCCTTTGCTTAAATAAGTCATGTGCTATAGTATAGTCTATTATTCATCTCAAAATGATGAACTAAAGGGAGGTTATGTGTCATTTTATGGATGATATATCGACCATAATACATGAGGAAGTAGTGATTTGAACCAAAAGTAAATAAAAATGCTAATAGCAAGGATAAAAGAACATGGTGCGCAGACAAGTTTGGCGACATTGATCTTATCTAAATAAGGTTCGTGAATATAACCGTGTACTTATAATGTTAAACAATACTATTTAGTTTTGACTTGCTAAATAAGATTTAGTTCAACTTGAAATATGCATTCATGTAAAATGGTGAAGAAAATTACTCCCTTCCTTTTTTGTTTGTTACCATGATTGTTTTTTTTACAGCTTTGGGTTACAATGATATTAGTAAGAAGTTTTTATCATCATTAGCGATGATTAATCTCCATCGGAGAATCTATGGGGCACACAAGGTGAGTTTTCCACTCCCAACTGAATTTTTTCCATGCGTATAATCAAACCCCTAACCACATACTTAAGATTTCGTTGGATCAAGTTGAACTTTGCAAATATAAGTTGACATGTTCAAAATATATAGGTTTAATTGAATTTAACCAATTTTCTGACTGACCTAAGTTGGCAATAAAAAGTCCCTTAAAAAAATGTTGGCAAACATTTTTTTTTTTTTTATAGTAAAGTTGGAGGACTATTAATTCATGAGATTATACGTTTAATTAACTCCATTGAAAGAAAAAGGAAAGTGAAAAAAAAAAAAAAAACTCTATGCAAAATGAAATCTTGATACCAAAAACAAAAGATGTGTAATATTCAGTGTTTCCTCGTCTTTTCATTTGTGCATATTCAGTGTCATATTGTGAATTAACGGACACGAATTCACCAATGGACATGCAGCTCAGAAGCAATTGTGATCAGGAATAAAGAAAAGACGAAAAAACTTATACAGATGAATTTACTTTCCTACTACTAAACTTTTACACCTATTCTTTTTTCTGATAAATAAACAAGATTTTCTTGAGTGATACCATTGGCAATTAATGTTCTCATGTTTTTAATATTTTCCTTTCCTATTTCTTCATTTTTTTTTATTATTAGCACTTTTGACAAGATTCATGTCCCATGTTTTCTAACTTGCAGTTTTGTGTAGTGGTAATTAATTGGCTGTTACTTGGGTATAAATTCACAAGGTTTCATTTTCATAGGATATCTTGAATGCTGAATAACTAGCATGTGTTCACATCATAATCAACTTCAACACCATTGAATCAGCTTAATGCACCAGCTACAAGACCTGAAATTCCCATTAGAATCATTGTCTTATCATCTTTTCTAATGGCTCCAACACCCATCATTAAGGATGATGTTGAGAGTAAACCATCAATAGCACCTAAAACAGCGGCTCGAAGCCATAATATTGAGCTCTTTGTGTATAATCTTTTTCATCATTTTTTTCTTCTTCTCCTTTTTCTTCAACATCAATGTTGTGCACTTTTGATTCACTACGAGCTAGTGTATCTGCATGGTGGTGTTGAATTTCAGCCATATATAGATCATTACCATATTTCGTTCGTCAGAGTTTTTGTCTGCCGTCGAATGGAAATGTTGAAGGAGATGATGCTACTGAGGTAGTATGAAGATAGGATCCTGTGGAACAATTTTACATGTTCTCCTTTTTAATTTTTTAACACATCTTGACCGTTGATTATATCTGATGGTTAAATTTTTTTTTTTACTCCCTCACAAGTGAGAGATATGTCTTGCTTATACCCATACTAGAATCCGCCTTGTTTTTTAGGCTTATGTTTCCATCTCAGTGTTTAATCCGTAAAGGGATAAAAGAGAAGTTACTTATAAAATATCAATTCCAATTTTTTCTCTAGTGAAATTATTTAAACAAACTCAAAGAGAAGTTGTTTTTATCAAATTAATAATTCTCACGATTAAGTCAAATGAAATATATATGGTAAAATTCATTAGTAATTTTTGATATAAATGTAAAACTTATTAGTCTAGTAAGAAAAAAATAAACTCATATATGATGTCCATAAATCCTAGCTCAATTGGCAGAAATGTCGAAATTACTAGTGTTTGTCGGACGTCATGACCGGGATTCGAATCACGGTCACTCCACTTTATGCGTGTGAGTTTTCAATAACGTCAAAAACAACTCATATGTGGTATAATACTATGCACTTTCGGATTAATACTATGCACTTTCTGATATCTACTAGTCACTATGATGTCTCCTAATACTCTTAATTTACCTAAAAAAAGATTAACCATTTAAAAATTACCCTTCATGCATAAAAGTTAATCCCAATATTTTGTATTGAGATATCCCCCTATCAACATTTTAAGAAGAATATTACTACTACATGTGTCCCTAAATATAAAATCTCTCCGAGTAAATCACAAAAATTAAGAAAATTAAGTTTGGATCAAATAAGTCTCTCTCACACCCACATAAGTCTCACATGTCCTATATAGGCTCTGATTAGTAAAAAATAGCAAGATAGCTTATAGCAAATAAGTTAGCTAATTGAATTTGTAGTGTTTAGTAACTCTTAGTGGTTGAACGAAATGACATAAGAGATATGTTTAATAAATATTTAATTTTTTTTCTTCAAGTAAGATGATAAGGATAAAATTGGAAGAAAATATAATAAGTTATAAGCTATAAGCTCATAAACTACTTAAAATAGTGTTTGAAAAATAAATAATAAGTTTTTTTAAACTCAAGCATAGGACCACATTGAACTTGTACTATCATCAAATATCCGTGACACCTTTTGCTGACTTTCTGCTGCTAAAATTTCATATATAACTCTCTTTCGAAATTCAAACCACAAATTTTAATATGAAATAAAAGAATTAATCCAACAAGAATCTACATCCATGATCCATCACCATAAAATTACAAAATGAAGAAAAAAAATAGTAAATTTCATATCTAAGCCACAGCCAACTTCTATTGTACCTCTTTCCAAACAAAGTCTATTATTTTTCTGGCAAAATTACACTACAGGTCCTTTATCTTATTTTATTGTAACATTTTGGTCCTTTATTTTTTTTTTGTAACACTTTGGTCCTTTATCTTTTATTTATAACACTTTAGTCCTTTATGTTTTTTATTTGTAACACTTTAGTCCCCTTTTTTGTAACAGTTTGGTCCTTTATCTTTTGTTATTTGTAACACGTTGGTCCTTTATTTTTTATAAATAAATAAGATAAGGACCAAAGTGTTACAAAAAAAAAAGATAAAGGACCAAATTGTTACAAAAAAAAAAGATAAAGGACCAAACTGTTACAAAAAAATAAGATAAAGGATTTGTAGTGTAATTTTGCCTATTTTTCTTTTCTATCTATGATCACATAATAGAGTGGGGTCTATATTATGCATAATTGGATAAGAATCACTGTATGGCTCTATGCTCCATGCAGTGTTCCCATAAACTGTCTTCAATGATTCACATGAGCAATATGGTTTTTTTTTTCATCCTTGTTTTCTGTGTATGATCTCTATACAATAGTATGATAACCTGTATTGCATCAGGTTGGAATCTCATGCATTTATGCAACCAACACATCGATAGCCATTGGATAAGGTTAAACCCTCCAAATTTGAACCTCGGTATAATAGATTTAAAAAACAATTAACAAAATACGATCACTGATATGCTGACTGTGTGAATGCATGAGATTCTGACTGCATGCGATCCAAATCTACAGAGTCTTATCTGGTTATTTTTATTTTTATTTTTTACCCTTACGGATTTAATCAACTTGTTCACCAATCAAGTCTAGACCAACTAAAAGGAATGATATGCCTTGGAATAGCAAGAAGTAGAAGTGAATTCCTTGAGCTGAAAGGAGACTCCTAGCTGAAGCTGTTAAAAGTAGAAAAGCCAAAGAAAGCTCTTTCATGTAGATTCTATTATGCCTCTTCTTCTTCTTTGATGCTGCTTCATTTTTCTCCTTTTGTAGTTGAATTTCTTCTTTCAACTCCTCGAGATCAGGAACCGAAACCCCTCTTTGATGATGCTTTGGCCCTTTGTCGATCAAGGAAACAAGATCACCCTCCGAGGAACGACCTGATTTCTTGGTTACAACCCATTCGTATGCACTCCCAAGCTGGAAAAGACCGGAGATCATGGCATTGAACTTTGTAACCGACATGGTGTTTTCGAATAGTAGGTAAGGAACTATGAATGGGAAGGATTTGGGAGCTGGAAGAATGTTGAGAAATGACATAGTTGCCGGGATATAGCAAACAACCCAAGCGGGAAGCTCGGCTTCTGGTACAAACATTGTCATTGGCAAAATTATACAGAAGAGCGTAAATGAATAGAAGGGTAATATCAATTTCCTAAGAAGAAAGAACAAGAATATCAAGTTGAATTTTTTCCATATGCTTATCTGCAAAAGAAAATACAAAATACCGTCGTTAATTTAATGATATCTTAACCTACCATTTTTCTGTTGGAAAAGAGTATAACAAAAGATTTTCATAAGCGTATGTTAACCTTAAACGACAAGTAAAATGAGAGGTAATAAGTATATACCTTAGAACGTATAATGTCAGGCAAACATAAGCGAAACAATTGCATTGGTCCAGAGTGCCATCTATGCTGCTGTTTTCTGTAGGCTTCATAAGATTCAGGTAGCTCGCATTGGCACTGGAAGCAGCAACAAATTGCAGTTAGTAAATGACAAACCAATATTGTGTTTGGATCTCCAAAACCATGATTAGCGCAAAACAAAAACAAGCTATTTAACCAAAATCATGATTCGAATTGATGATGCCTTATCAAAGGGAGATACGAACATAAAAGCACTAAACTGTTTGGTACAAATAATAATGTGAAGCAAACCTCGACGTCGTTGAGGAAAATGAATTTCCATCCATGAAGATGAGCTCGAACGGCAATATCCATGTCCTCCACAGTTGTCCTCTCCAACCAACCACCGGCATCTTCCAAGGCCTTAATTCTCCACACTCCAGCAGTTCCATTGAAACCAAAGAAATTGATGAAAGTACCATTCACTTGTTGCTCAACCTCGAAATGGAATGCCAAGTTAATGTTCTGCAATCTTGTTAAAAGGTTCTCATCTTTGTTCACAAAAGACCATCTTGCTTGAACAAGTCCTAATTCCTCATTATTCTGTGCAGCAACACCACACCAAGTGATTCAATCAGTTGACTACCACAACATAACAAACACATCCATATATGTTTAATGATTATTCAAACTGTATTTAGACCATGTTTGAATAAAAAACTTAATTAAGTGCTAATAGCTAGTATAAACGCTTATCATATAAGTGGTTATGTATAAACTATTTTATAACAAATGATAAAATAAATTCAAACTTTTTTCATAAGCTATCCTGGAGGGCTTATGGAAATAAGATGAAAACAATTTATAAATATATCATAAGCTATTTTGCTAAGCTCTACCAAACAGTCTCACAAGTGCTTATGTTAATAGAAAGCTCAAATAAGGCCTAGTTTGAATAAACAACTTAATCTGCAGCTTAAAGTATAAGTGCTTACATACAATACAAGTTATTTCTATAACAAAAGATAAAATTAAGTTAAATAGTTTTTGTATAATCTATAAGGAATAAGCTTAAGCTATCTTGGAGAGCTTATGAAAAGAAGCTGAAAAATAACTTAAGAACACGTCACAAGCTGCTTCCCAAAGTACTCTCAAATAGTTTTACAAGTGCTTATGTCAGCTTATAAGCTCAAAAAAGTCAATCCAAACAGGCTCTTACTATAGGACATAAATACATAATAAACACACATGGTGTGTGTTACAAAACGACATTGAACCAATCAATCAATTAATGAATTACCTTAAAATGAGGAACTGTTCTTTTAAGGAAATCAGGAGTAGGCTGAAAATCAGCATCAAATATAGCCACAAATTCATAGTCTTTCACATAACTACAGTTCATGGCTGATTTCAAGTTTCCTGCTTTGTAACCTTCTCTAATCGCTCTATGCCTGTAAACAATGTTGGCACCTTCTTGTTGCCATTTTTGAACCTCTTCATTGATCAAAGAAGAAGTTGTTGGATCATCAGAATCATCTAGAACTTGAATTAGTATCTTTGATTTTGGCCAATCCAAATTACAAACAGCACCAATTGATTGCTGAAAAACCTATACAAACAAAAACAAACACAACAAAGTTAAATTAACACAACAAATGAAAAAACAACACAAAAAGGACCAATAAACTATGAAGCACGGACACTCCTCAGATTAGGCGTGTCCCAGCGTCAGACACCGACACTTGAAATTGTCATTTTTTCAAATTATTATCGGTGTCAATTTTTCAGTGTTTGTGTTGTGTCCGGTGTCTGTTGTTTCTGTGTCCGGTTGCCAATGAATGATCTAAAATATTGTCTCTCACCTCTCTCTCATTGCACATAGGAATCTGAACCAAAACCATAGGAAAGAAACCCTTTTCTCCATTCTCAAGATCAACATCATTATCAAGTTTGAAAACAGGTTTAATCTTCTTAAACCGAATCCAAAAACAACCTAAACAAAGGACTAACCTATCCAAACTTTGAACAATGAAGAGCAAGACACACACATTTGCAAGAAACTGAAGTGGTGGAGCAAGATACTCGCCACGAATCAAAACCCATTTAGAATAAACCCAATCAAAAAAACCTTTGACTTCAAAATTCAAACTTGTAGAACCAAAATGCCAACTTTTATTAAAGTAAGCAATAACCTCAAAACAAAACAAAAGAACAGAAAGCAAAAGAAACATTTTGATACAATGATATAATCTTGTCTTCACAGTTAGATTCTCTGTCTCTCTTTCACTTCCATTTCCACCAACAACAACATCAACATCGGTTTTTCCAGAAGACACACGTTGTTTAACAGAAGAAACAAGTGTGAACAATGCAGGAGCGATAGAAGCTAAACAACCTGCAGCTTTGTGAGCTTTAAGGAGAAGAACCCAAGTTAATTGTTTAGCATTTTTACCTCTTCTTTTGTTGTTGTCTCTTAAAGAAGAGTTAAAATCTTCATCAGAAGAACCTTCAAGTTCAAGCATAGACATTTTCACCACCACAGGGGTTCCATTATGGTGATGATTGTTGTTCTCTTTCCCCCACCATTTGAATAAAGGTGCCATTTTTGTTGTTGTAAAGTTTTGATTTTTTGACCAACCCAGTACAAACAGAAGAGAAGGTGAAGAAGCTATAGTAGTGGGAGCTTGTTTGATCTTATTGTCGGAAAGTGAAATGGGAGAGTAGGTTTTGTAAGAGGTCTCAACTCCAGTGTAATAAATACTATTTATTGCTATATTGGTCTTTTTTATAAAAAACAATTGACTTTGTAATGAAAAAAGAAGAAGAAATAGTTGACTTTTAGGTTTATTAAATAATTGATGTAACTACCGATCGTTAGTTGGTCTATTGGTAATTGCTGTTGTACTTGGTAGGGATGATCACAGTTTGATCCCCACAACTGCGATAGAGAGGGGTTGGAACTGACCCCCGAACCAGATTAAGCGATCCAGTGGGCCGAATACTAGTGGTGAAAATCAAAAAATAAAGTTGATGTAGTTAGTCTATATTATAGACTAAATACATCAATTATTTAATGAATCTGAAAAGTGAGTTGTTTCTTATCAAAAGACTCGAAGGAGTAAATAAGAGTGATTGAAAGAGTAGTGTTCCAGACTAGGTCGATGCCATTTGAATACCGCACGATGGACATGGTCATGATCACTTGTGCTTGGGAGACCATAATATAGACATGTCCTAGAGGATCACCGAAGTGGGGCCGAAAGTCTTATTATTATTTTTTGAAACGGTCCATGTTAATTGTTAATTTGTTAGTTTCTGTTGAATGTGAGAATCAAAATCAAGACCACTCTTATCACTCTACTCTTTAATTCTTCCACCCCAACTATCAAGTCAACCCTATAACTCATAGTCGAGAGCATCATTATGACCGTCAAATAAATGAATTCAGGGGATCTTCTTACACATGTCCATGAGGATAACCGTTCAAAGAAAGATGTATGGACCTAATTCCCTCACTATAAAACCTAACTCGTGGTCTAGACTCATAACATATAGAGAACATAAAGTAGGAGAGAGAGATATATAATTAAACATATACATTGTCATACATAGTGTCAATATTTTGATGTTCAAATAACACAATTAGATTATAGGAGATTAATACTCAAAATATAAACATCATTTACCCTCTTAAAATAGTTACTATGGATTTATGTCTCTTTTTTTTTTTCTTTTTTTTTTTTGTTGACAAAATGGATTTATGCCTCTTAAACTTGTAATTATGGATTTATGGACATATAGTCTTAATACTCCAACATTGGAGAAGTATATTTTACATTTTAAAAAACATTTTACCAAATAGTGATGATATACGTACTGATACACAAATATGTATCCTATAAAATGAAGTAGTATATAAAAAAGTTTGTGACTAAGGCAAATCATTGAGTTTGATCTAGTGGTGAGAAATTTGAATAATATGCATGAAGTTCTAGGTTTAATCCTTGTTGCTAACATTGTAAAAAAAAAGTTTGTGACTAAGGCTTAATGTTATTATTATGACTTAACTAATCATTAACATTGCATGATATATAACTATAGACTCTAGCAACCATATTGCCACCTCCACCAATGGTATCATGTCTTGCCTTCTGTTCTATCCTGAAAATAATGTACTTCTTGTTGGATTGGATGACTCCAAAATGTAGTTATATAGTACCATATATTATTCATAAATCATAACTATAATCAAGGTATATATATCTTTCTTCATTAAAGAAAGACATCAATTATTACATGTTTAAAGGATAACTAAACTCACTATATGTATCATTCATTTTTGCTAGGTTCAAAACAAGTTTGTGAGGGTCAATCTAAACAAGTTACTGCTATTGCCTTGACCACTAACAATGTTGTATAGATGCAGTATGAGTTGGAGTTCTGCCTTTTATCAATGCAATCTTTTGAAAAATGATCATATATATGTCATTTATGAGAATACAATTATGGATGAGATTGTTATTTATGAGAATAAAATGAGTAGGTGAGTGAATACTCAAAATTTATATATACACAATAAGACAACAAATAAAACAGTAGAACAAAACTACTCTCCCAGTGTCATATAGTACAAGCAACAATTTACATTTTAAATTCATTGAATAATTAACACAGACATTATTTATTTAATAAATCTATAGTGTGAATTGTTGTTTATATATGAGTCCTTCAAAGACTACATTATCTAGAATATACAAGTTGACTAGTCAATACACCACAAGCAAATAAAAACTAATTATTGACTCTAGAAAGTGCTTAAGAGTAGATACTACTTTAATTAGAGGAATAACTTCTTGGAGGCAAATGAATGATTTCAATGTGATTAATAAAATAATCTATCACATCAATCCTGATAATATTTAAGCTTCATGTAATGTTGTTTTTTTACTGAAAGTGCTATAATACAAGTCACTAAAGATGGCTAAAGTGCTACATGAGACAGCCAAAACTATAATTAACAAAGATAACAACTTGTCTTTTTTTGTTGCAACCCCACGATTGTCCCTGCCAAAGGGTAATCACAAAATTAAATATGTGATAATCACCCTATTTTCTGGAAAAAGGCAAAATTATTAAATAATCTAATCACAGCATAATTGTCTAACAAAGTTTAATCCTAAAACTAACAAAATTTCATAATATTCAAATTGAAAATTCTCCATCACATTAGTTCTCTTGGTTACTTTGTCTTTGATTTTGTTTTGGTAAGACTAATGTGATCAAATTTGATAGATCATTTTAAAATTTTAGTTAATTTTAAAGACCAAATTTTCTAGAACTTTAGAGATTACCACCTCCGCTCCTTTTTATAAGAAACAATTGACTTTTTAAGTTCATTGAATAACAGATGTATTTGGTCTATATTATAAACCAGATGCATAATGAATCTAAAAAGTGAGTTGTTTCTTATAAAAAGGACCGGAGGGAGCATTTATTATATTTGAATATTTTGAGGACTAAATTGAAGAGTGTTATGAGAACTGGCCATAGACTGATAACTTACTTAAGAGCAATGGCAGCTGGAAAAATGTAACCAACAGCAATGGTAGTCGTAGCACCTGTGAATTGGAAGGCATACCAAATACTAGGAACATAATTTGCTCCAACAAAAACAAAAGCCATGAGAATTATGCTCACAAAACAAAATCTCTTGTTGTCAAATGCAAGAGGAATGGCATGTGGAAACAAAAGACCATCTAGGTTGAGTCTAAGGGAGAAAAACACAATTGGGAACACTAAGATTAGGTGAATTCCATAACTCACTCTAACTACATCATTAAGAAATGTACCATAAGGAACTCCAAGATCTCCATCAAAATTTGCAAGTACATCATCTTGTATGTTGTCTCCAAATAATAAAATTCCAAAAATACTTGTCGCTATGTACACAGATCCGCATAGTAAAAGTGATGTCTGAACTATTGCATTCATATGGGATGGATCTTTAAGTTCATTCTCTATAGGATGCACTGCAATTAAATTAAAACAAGTCATGTTGTGGTTCTTTTTGATGTTGTAAAAAGCATAATACCACATTTATAAGCTCATGATCACAAAATTAAGCCAATCAAATATGAAAAGTGACCTATAAATAAGCGTTTGTGTTGCGGTACACTAAAACATTTCACATTGCTTAAGACCCAAAAGCAGACAATACTTTGGAATTGTAAGCGTGAGATGAGAGCTGGCAAGCCCTTTAGCCTCGACTAAGGGCTATTGTTCCGGTACACCATCAAGTTTCACTTGTCTTGAAAGTCGAGGTTAAGAGTAATATATAAACAACACACACTCTTCAGCCCATCGAGACACCTTTTAACTATGAACAATACTGTAAGAGTTCACACAAGACTCAAAAACGGACAATATCTCAAAAATATAGTGACGGTTCTGGACTTGGGATCGTTTCGTAATGGTTTGTAATACAAACTTTATTGCGATGAAATCATTTTTGTTCTTACCCTTCCAGTTTTAGGAAAAAGAATTGCTATTCCAAAGTTTGTGCAAAAGGTTAAGTAAAATTTGATAAAGAAAACTATTTCAACAAGGGATCAAATCCAAGTTTAAGTAAAACAAACACATTAATCACTTGCAACACAATTAAGAATCTGCAACTTTAGTTTGTACTAACCATTATGATGACAGATATATGCAGTGACTAAAATAGGGACGGTAGTGAAGAGTTTCCAAAAGGATTCTTGGCTAGTGACTTTGGGCATTAAGTTTGGCACCCCAATGCTTCCATCAACAAACTTAACAATTGCAACACCTGCTGTTATCACCACAAAAACAATAGCCAATGCCACTGATAATGCTGATGTGTATCTCAGTGAATCTGATATATAGTAAAACCAAGAAAAAGACCAAATCAATAACTATTTGATGTATACACTACCATAAAATTATTCAAGCATCATGTAACATATTCCACAAACAATTTATTTTTGTAAGGAAAAGTTGGTAACCAAAAAATTGTGATTTCGATAAATGCACAATAAATCTAGATGTCTTAATTAGACGTACCTACACGTCTGAAGGATGTGAGAGGCGCAAAAACAAAAATCGTTGTGAGCAACAATAAGATAGGACGCGTTGACCACCAACGCTGACCAAACCATTCTTCTAGAACTCCTGTAAAGTGGACTCCTTCCGACCACGTTCCCGAAAACACATCACCTGTCACAACATACTAGCATTTAGCATAACACAATCATCACAGACAACAATTTTAGAGAATGAATTTCATACAACCAGATAGTGACAGCAGGTGAATCTCAACCATCATATGAGAATGAATTTATCACACTTTTTTAAACTGTAAGGTGTAGGAGATTGATTGACACGTCAAACTAGTAGATTCTACTACTATTAAGAATGACCTTTTATGTCATTTTACATTATCAGCTAGTTGTTGACTAATTTTAACAAGCACTTCGATTAGCTTATCCGCTATAAACTATAAGTCATCAGCTAACTTATCAAATAAAATAAAAAGTTAATTCAAATGTTTTAAATTTTGGAAATATAAATCAAACTATCAATCAAAGAATGATAATGAGCCTATTGTAATTGTAAATAAAAATAAAAATACCGATAATGACCATGTAGGCAATAAGCATTCCCATATTGTTGAAGATAATAGAAATCAACAAAAGAAATCGACCAATGCGACCAAAAGCATCCCTCACAACACCAGAATACGTCGACGTTTTAGACACACGTGTGAATTTCAAGAGCGTAACAATTGAAAATTCTGTTAAAATAGCACAGAGAATAATCATAATTGAGCCAGGAATCAATCCGAGTTGTTTGACGGCAGCAGGAAGAGCCATGATTCCGGCACCGATAATTGTGGTTGAAAGGTTGAATACGGCACCGGTGAATGATGAACCGTCGAATCCACCTTCCACGTCATCGCGTTTTGCATCGGGAACTGGATTTTGATGTGGTTTGGCGTTGCGGCGACGGTTCCGATCTGTAAAAGGTAGGGACATTGTTGTCTTTTCGTCACCGTGTGGTGGATCGGTAGAATGGAAATGGGAAAGGAAGGAAGATTGGAGAGTGTTTCAAAAACGACGAAATAATAAACGGTTAATACCATTAGTCAAAATAAAGAAGAAAAATAACGGTTAATTGTTAATACCACTTTTCCACCCGTTTTTTTTGTTGAAATTTTGGTTTTGTTGTAAAAATTTTATTTTTCTGGCAATTTTTCTCTTAATTAGAAGATTATTAGTTTTGGACTTTGATAATATTTTGAGTGAAGACTTTTATTTTATATTTTTTTAACAAAGAAAAATGGATCATATATATATATATATATATATATATATATATATATATATATATATATATATATATATATATATATATAGGGGGCTGCTAATTTAGACCCAGTTGGGTCTAAATTAGCAAGGTGCACCTTTTGAGTTGGACAAAAATACCCATTTTTTAATTTTTTGGAAGAATAGAGCAACAGGGGCATTTCTGTAAATTTATGCAACAGTACACGCGCCCCCACTTCTTTTTTCCCCCCCATGACACGTGGCAGCGTGTGATTGCACAAGATCAGAGCGCGTGCATCACACGCGCCGACAGCTGCGAGTTTGCGTGATGGCTGACGCGGAGAGAGAAAGCCTTTTGAAAAGGCAGGCCACGTGTCAGCAGCTGATTGGCTGCGTTAATTTTTTTCCATTTTATACTTTAAACTCGATTATTTCGTCGTAAATTAATTTTTTATTTTTTAATTTTTATACCAAAATTCATAATTTTTTTTTCTCTACAAATAGAGACTTGGTTTGTTTGATTTGGACACCGAAAAAAAAACGCAATTTTTTACTACTTTAAACTCGATTATTTCGTCGTAAATTAATTTTTTATTTTTTATTTTTTATACCAAAATTCATAATTTTTTTTTCTCTACAAATAGAGATTTGGTTCGTTTGATTTGGACACAGAAAAAAAACTCAATTTTTTTCACTACCTTAATCTCATCAAATAACTAATAATCAACTTACTGAAACCATTTTACCAGCAAAATGGTTTCAGTTTACAACTCTCTGAAACCATTCTACCAGATAAATGGTTTCAGAAGCAAACACAATTAAATAATTACTCACTGAAACCATTCTACCAGTAAAATGGTTTCAGAATACAACTATGTGCAACCATTCTACAAGGTAAATGGTTTCAGAAGCAAATAACTAATAATCTACTTACTGAAACCATTCTACCAGCAAAATGGTTTCAGATTACAACTCTCTGAAACCATTGTACCAGATAAATGGTTTCAGAAGCAAACACAATTAATAAATTACTCACTGAAACCATTCTACCAGTAAAATGGTTTCAGAATACAACTATGTGCAACCATTCTACAATGTAAATGGTTTCAGAAGCAAATAACTAATAATCTACTTACTGAAACCATTCTACCAGCAAAATGGTTTCAGATTACAACTCTCTGAAACCATTGTACCAGATAAATGGTTTCAGAAGCAAACACAATTAATAAATTACTCACTGAAACCATTCTACCAGTAAAATGGTTTCAGAATACAACTATGTGCAACCATTCTACAAGGTAAATGGTTTCAGAAGCAAATAACTAATAATCTACTTACTGAAACCATTCTACCAGCAAAATGGTTTCAGATTACAACTCTCTGAAACCATTGTACCAGATAAATGGTTTCAGAAGCAAACATTAGTTTTTAATTATCGTTTTATCTCATTTAAGGTAGTGAAAAATTGCGTTTTTTTTTTCGGTGTCCAAATCGAACGAACCAAATCTCTATTTGTAGGAAAAAAAAATTATGAATTTTGGTATAAAAAATAAAAAATAAAAAATTAATTTACGACGAAATAATCGAGTTTAAAGTAGTGAAAAATTGCGTTTTTTTTCGGTGTCCAAATCAAACAAACCAAGTCTCTATTTGTAGAGAAAAAAAAATTATGAATTTTGGTATAAAAATTAAAAAATAAAAAATTAATTTACGACGAAATAATCGAGTTTAAAGCATAAAATGGAAAGAATCACGCAGACCCATTCATATGCTGACACGTGGCTGCCTTTTTCAAAAGTAAAATTTTCTCTCTCCAGCTTATAATCTAGTGTGGCGCAGACAAGATGGTAGGATGATCTGGGCTGTCTGATCAATCAGACAGCCTTAATGAGATCACATCTTGGCTGTCTGATGGAAATCAACGGTCTGTAACCATGGTCCTTCCGTACGCGCGCGACACTGGATCCACGTCTATTAATTTTTAAGAAGGTGGGGGCGCGTGTCAGTATTTTTTTTTTATGTAAAATTACAGAAATGCCCCTGTTGCTATATTCTTTCAAAAATTAAAAGAATGGGTATTTTGGTCCAATTGAAAAGGTGCACCTTGCTAACTTAGACCTAACTAGGGTCTAAGTTAGAAAACCCCATATATATATATATATATATATATATATATATATATATATATAAATAAAAGAGAACGAATAATCTTCTCACCACAAGGTGTATCCAAGGTAGGGTTGGGAATAGGCCAGGCGGCCTACAGGGGCCTTCGGCCTGGCCTGTATAAGTCTGGTCTGGCCTGGCCTGGTTATTAAAAATGCCAGGCTTAGGCTTTAAAAACGGTCTGTTTACATAAATAGGTCAGGCTTAGGCTTCTAAAAAGGCCTACGAAGCCTGATAGGCCGGCTTGTTTATAATAATTATTATTTATATAATATTATTATTTATATCTTATAAAAAAATATTATTTATATAAATATTATTAGCTTTTAATTATTGCGACTTTTCGTAATCGTATTTGTTATTTTATTAGTTTTTAATTATTGTGTTAATCATATTATTAGCTTTTTCTTAATGTTGTAGAAATTATAAAAATTAAAATGTGAACTTTTTAAGGCCTGTTTAGCCTATTTAAAAAAACTATAGGGAGAAGCTTTAATATAACACAGACTTTTAAACAGGCTACAAGGCCAGGTCAGGCTTTTAAGAGGCTCAGGCCAGGCCAAAAAAAAAACATTTGATAGGCCACAGGCCAGGCTCAGGCCTGAAAAACAAATCGTAGGCCAGGCTCAGGCCTGTCAAGGCCTGGCCTGGCCTGTTCTCAACCCTAATCGAAGGAAACTACAAAAAATTATACAATATATAATTAGATGAACAACAAAACAACATTAGTCGATTTTCAGACATAACATAAGATTCAAACCACCAAAAAGAGTAAATTTTGACTTTGTCCAATAGCTGAGATAACTTTTATTTTATATCTATTACAAATTTTAGATGGGACAATTTTATCGCTGATAAAAATAAATTTAAATTTATCTTTGACATTTTTATATTGAAAACAAATTAGTATCTCAAATTGGGACCAAATATAATAAAATTGATTACTGCAAAATTTATTAATCACATTCCATGTTTTATATTCTTCATTGTAATTTTACTAAAAAAAATAAAAAAGAATATAAGATAAATACAATAAAAAATAATATTCTTAAAAATAGGAATAAAATAAATCATAAATAGAAATAAAACAAAACAATTTATATGCATTCAAAAGACACGTGAGAAAGCCGAAGGGTGCAAATTTTTTTTATCACAGATTTAAGTTCCGCGAGCATCCACAGCCCATATAAATTAAATTAAAACCCACATAATAAAAATCACAATCTCCAAAATTTTATATGAGATTGTGATATTTTCTACGATAAATTTCTCACTGTTTTTTAGTAAAAAATCTAACTGTTTTGTCTCAATAAAATAAAAAGTTTCACTGTTTTTTTAGTGTTGGTAGATCCTATCCCATCTCATCCCATCCCATCCCATATATATATTAAAAAAAAACACACTAGTGTCTTATTAGCGAACCATAGTCCAAATAAGGGTTTTGAACTTCTCTGTCGTTCACAACAGACTATAAGTAAGTGGTCTCTTCTACCATCACTAGTTCTCTTTAGCTTAATTTTTTATGTTCAATAACATACAGTAGTAGATAGAGTCACACAGTAAATGTTGAAATAAGAATTTTTTTTGTCTCAAATTATTTTCTCATTCCATTATTATGTTAAAAAAGAATTGCCTACCCTTACGTGACATCCAATTCTTATCACCAAGCTAAAAGTTGAGCGTAGTGTAAATGAAATTCCTTTCAAACTGTTTGATATTTTCTTTACTTTGATTCTGCCGGTTATGAGAGTTGAGTGACACGTCAATATAAAAAGTCATCTCGGCATGGAGACTACTAAATTAAAAGGGAAAAGCATAAGAACCACAATCATCCACTCCATTACTAGGATTCCACAACTCTACGCCTCCTTGTCAAAGCTAGACCCCTTGCAAGGAAGCCTTGAAGACTTTGCAGTCGTTAGAACCCTTGCAAGGAAGGTGATGACACACATCATGAATGGACCGATTTCCAACCATTGATAGTTACTAGATTTTTTTATATTTTTTTAGGTTTTAATTTGATCTCTTATAGTTAAAAAGTTTCAAGTTAGTCCCTTATATTATTGATTTCAACATAAGTCTGTTCCTTTTGTAAAATTTTGAGTTAATTTCTTCTAAAACTTTTGAATAGTATCCTCTTAAGTTGTCCGCATATGCAAATCTACTAGTCACGTAGACGATTTATAAACATAAATTTGACTAAAATAACCAATTTGAAACTTTTGAAACCTAAAATAAACATAAGAAACCAAATATGCAAAATAAAAATTAGATTAGGCGGTCTAATAGACCAAATATTGGTGGTGAGAAAATAAAAATAAAATCTCCTCAAAATACTTTGTTTCTTTGAAACAAGGTAATCAGAACCGGACCAGTCATTGAACCGGCGTAGCCAGTGGTTCAATGTTAAAACTCAAAGGAAGTGAGTAAGAATATGAGGGGTTAGATTAGTAGACCATTCGTTATTGGGCTCAGCCACACTATTCCCAACCTAACCCAACCCAGCCAAGGGAGAACCACACTTGAATCCGATTCAATTCAACAATCATCATTTTGCTCGATTCGTTGTAACACCTCCTCCATAATAATCCCCATAGCTTCAGCTTCCATGGCCGTGCGAGTTACAGTTCCACCCTAAACCCTAACTACCATAACAGGTTTGTCTTCTTCCTGAAACATCAGTAGATTTCTAGTCTTCCAAATGTCATAGCATACATAACTTATTAATTCAACACAATCTGTGTGTGTTGCAGTACAAATTATTCCCTGTGTGTGTAACCAATCAATTATTTGTTTCTTCTCATCGATGGCCCCCAAAATTAATTACAGTATTTTTAGTTATTGATTTAAGCCTAAAATAAAATAGAATCAATGAATAAGATTTGGTCACAAATTAGTTTTCACTATATATATTATACACCAAAGTTATTAGTGAAGCAACTCCACCTGTTTAATCTGGTTCGGGGTCAGTTCTGACATCTGTTCTTGTCCTCTCCCGATAGCAGTTGCGGGAATCGAACCGTGGTTCTCCTACTAAGTTCAGGGTCAATCACCACCGAACCAACTAAAGATCGGTCAAATCCAAATTCTTACACAAGACTAAAAGTGCAATTAAATCCTTTCCTTTATGTATTTATATTTATTTTTATCACGGCTAACTATAATCTCTTTTTTCACAGAAACAATGGACGAGATTATGGAGTTATATGATGATGATATATGCTACACAGTCTGTATGCAGATATTAATTCCTCCGGCAATGGATTGGGCATCTCATTAAATGACTAAGGAAACACAATTAATCTTTTACACATGCCTCACACTCATTATTATGAAGTACTTTCGTCGGTTCGTCCTTTGGATCGATCCATACATCAACGTCAGCGAAAGGATTCTCTCTTCAATTTCGTCGATGAACCCTCGACAGTGAAGGACCATATATGCCTCGCAATCGCTATCAATTGGGCGCTGTCTCACATCTTCCGTTGGATGGACATCATGGATGAAGAGGTCATAGACATCATGGATGAAGAAGAGGTCATGGACATCATGGATGATGAAGAGGTTTAGGGCAATTTAGTCTTCAATTGATAAGGCATTTGCCTACCCTTAGTTAAAAACCTGACACCTAACTAAAATTTGGGAAATTTAGTCTTCAATTGATAAGGCATTTGCCTACCCTTAGTTAGAAACCTTACACCTAACTAAAATTTGGGAAATTTAGTCTTCTATTTTAGAGGCAAAGTTTCAAGTTTTGTTAATATGTTGAAATTAACATATTTTAGTAAATGAAAACAGTGTTTGCAAATTGCAAGTATACAATGCTAGAGTTTCTATGTTCTCACTAGCCTAGCCAAGGTTAAGGGTTTTTGTTTTCTCTCTATCATTGGTGGCAGCTAGGGATTTTTTTATAGATAAATAAATGAATGGTATTGTTGGTTTTGTTATTGACTTGTGCTTTTGTTACCCACCAAAATAGTTTTGGTTGCTTTGCATATTTGTGTAGTAGAGAGCTCTACAAATCCTAACAAAATATTGGACATATGCTTTTTTTTTTTTGGTATCTATTTATAATTTTTAACATGACTGATTATATTATCTAGCTCTTGTTTGTTTGTTCACAGAAACAATAGAGATAATGAAGTTATTTTATAATATATGCTACACAATCTGGTTGCAGCTTTGCATTCCTCCGTTAATGGATTGGGCATCTCATCGAATGAGTATAGGAGTAGAATTAATCTTTTATACAATCTTCATACACATTATTCTTTCATACTTTGATCAGTTCATCCTTTGGATCCATCCATCCATCAACGTCACCAAAGACTTTTTCTCGATTATGTTCATCGCCATCATCATTGCTCATCGTTTCAATTTGGACGATGCACCCCCAACAATGGTGCATCATATATGCCTCGCAATCCTTAGAAATTTGATTATGGCTTGCAGCATCAGTTGGCAGGACCCATCTAAGGATGCTGCAAAAGAACTCTTTTTTGTTTTATCCTCACTCCATTACTAAGATTTTTTTATATCTTTTTGTTTGATGATTGTTATATCATCATCGATATAAACCGATATTTTGTTATGTTTTTGAACTTTGAATAGAGTTTGAAAGTAGAACTTTGCCTCCAAAATAGAAGGCTAATTAAATTGCAACAAATTTTGCTTAGGTGTAAATTCTAAATTCCCTATAAATTCCCTATCAATCTTTTTGAAACTTAATTTGCTACATTTTACAGCTCGTGCAATACGGGAATTTTACCATATAGTATTACACTTACAAATGACATGGAATTTGGAATAGAATAATTGACAAGCTCTCAAATAGCATTATAGACATTATAAATTGCAAGGCACAAAATTCAACACAACATAAAACAAAAACCAAACATGCATATAACTGATATATCATGATCAATCATCAAAACATGACCTCATATTGAGGATGATATATAACATTAATAATCATCAAAATATACCCTAATAAACTTACATCATACTAATTAGTAATGAACCCTAATCTTAAAGATATAAAAAATCATAGTAATTGTCAAGTGTAGGAAATCGTTCCATTAATGATGTGTTCCATCGCCTTCCTTGCAAAGGTACTAGCTAGCTCGGGCAAAGGCTTCGAGGTTCCTTGCAATGGGTCTAGCTCCGACAATGAGGTATTCATATGAAAAATCCACGTAATAGATTGAGGATAGAATAAAAAAATACTTCTTTGGTGATGTCCTTAGATGGGTCCATCCAACGGACGATACGAGGCATCGTCAAATTGACAATGATTTCACTGCTTATATATCGAAAGAAAAATAACGCCATTTTACGATCCCAGATTGCTATGGTTTCACCGTACCAATTGAAATAATGAGCAAGAATGTTGTTGATGACCATAGGAGTGAGAATGGTTTTGTTGACGTCGATGGATGGATGGATCCAATGAATGAACCGATCAAAGTAATAATGAATAAAGAGTATGAGGCATGTATAAAAAATTAATTATTTTAGACTAAAAGTTTAATTAAATATTTTTCTTCTATGTATCTTGAGTGACACACCTTAGTCATCTCCGCATGAGGTCTACCAAATCAAAAAAGGTGAAAGCATAAGAACCACAATAACCCACTCACAATATTTTAGACTAAAAGTTTAATTAAATATTTTTCTTCTATGTATCTTTTTATAATTTTTAACATGACTGATTATATTATCTAGCTCTTGTTTGTTCACAGAAACAATAGAGATCATGAAGTTATTTTATAATATATGCTACACGATCTGGTTGCAGCTCTACATTCCTCCGTTAATGGATTGGGCATCTCATCAAATGACTATAGGAGTAGAATTAATCTTTTATACAATCTTCATACACATTATTCTTCCATACATTGATCAGTTCATCCTTTGGATCCATCCATCCATCAACGTCACCAAAGACTTTTTCTCTTCCATGCCCATCACCATCATCTTTGATCATCGTTTCAATTTGGACGATGCACCCTCAACAATGGAGGATCATATATGCCTCGCAATCCTTAGAAATTTGATTATGGCTTGCATCATCAGTTGGCAGGACCCATCTAAGGATGCTGCAAAAGAACTCCTTTTTGTTTTATCCTCACTCCATTACTAGGATTTTTTTATATCTTTTTGTGATTAGGGTTCATTACTAATTAATTAGTATTAGGATGTAAGTTAAGCAGGGTATATTTTGATGATTGTTATATCATCATCATCATCATCAAAATATAAGGCAATGTTTGGATGATTGGGTGATAGTCAAAAACCGAGATTTTGCAACAAATTTCTAAATTGCTCCAAAATAGAGTTTGAAAGTAGAACTTTGCCTCCAAAATAGAAGGCTAAATTGCAACAAATTTTGCTTAGGTGTAAATTCCAAATTCCCTATCAATCTTTTTGAAACTTAATTTGCTACATTTTACAGCTCGTGCAATATGGAAATTTTACCATGCACCAGTGTTAAAACTCTTAGGGAGCGCAGAGATACCCGGCTTACAAAAAAAAAAATAACAAAGTGCACCAATTGCTAGCCCAATAATAATCGGGCTCAGCCAGTCTGGCCCATTTATTTTGATTGGCCCACCGGGCTGGGTCGGACCAGCCCATTTGACGGCTCCACTAAAATTACTAAGAACACATACATATTCAAATTTGAATATTAATAAATTATACGCAATTGAGTTTCTCTCGTTCTCATGTATCCAATATGATTTTTGAAGTCATCCATAGCAATTATCAATAACACCACTAATCTATTTTTAAAAGAATTCATTTTCCTCCTTAATTCTTCATGTTATAAATGACTTTTTGAGTCATATATATCATGTGATAATGAATATTATATATTATACTTCAAAAAAAAATTATATACTCTTTCTGTCCCAAAATAAATGACCTACTTTTGATTTTGTGTACTATTCATATGATCTACTTTGACCATATTTTTTTACTAATATATAAATGCAAATATTAGCATATGAGATGTTTGATTTGTCTCGATGAGTATTTTCAAAATATATAATTTTTATAATTTTTAATAAAATTCTGTCATTTTTTTTTAATAAAATATAATTTAAGATATTAATGATTAAAGTTGTACATTGGCAAACGTGACAGTGGTCAACTAGGTCATTTATTTTGGGACGGATGGAGTATTAAGAATATAAAATAATTGTAAATCTTAACTCCTATTATATTTAGTTTTAAGTGCTGTTATGGTCTCTTTATTTTGCTAAATCCACAATTTTGGTTCTCTCTTTTTTTTTCCAGCAATTTTAGTCATCTGTATTTCTAAATCTGCGATTTTAGTCCCCCTCTTCACATTGTCTTCAATTTTGATGATGTGTAAACTCATTAAATTATGTGGTACTATGCATTTTGATCATGTGGTTTCCACATCAAATTTTATTATTTCTTTTACAATTTCTTACATTTATATTTTCTTCATTTAAAAAAAACAGAAATTAAAAGGTAACATGTCAAAATGAAAATAATAATGGGAATTAAAAGGTTTTCTTTTTTTAAAATGTATGAACTATGAATATTTATTTAAAATAGTATAAAATCAAGAATCAATACATAAAACTTATCACTTACACAAGCTTCAAAAATTCCAAATTCCAAATTGCACGATTAAGTTTCAAAAAGATTGTTAAGGAATTTGAAATTTGCACAAGCTAATCTGCTACAGTAATACACTTAGTCACTTACATATCACAATGCTGCAAATGTCTTGTGTTGAGTTTGCAAAATGTATAGCAAATTAATTTTAAAAAAGATGGATAAGGTATATTTAAGCCAATTTAGTCTTCAATTGATAAGGCAATTGCCTAACCTTCCTTAAAAAGCTGACACCTAAGTAAAATTTGGGAAAATTTAGTCTTATATTTTAGAGGCAAAATTGTACTTTCAATGAAATAGCATACTAGTAGGGGAGGAGAGTAACCTCGCTCACGATCCAGCTATATACAGTATAACAAGTTCATATCTGAAAAAATAGATGAAAGTATCTCCTATAGTATGGCAAGCACATATCTAAAGAAATAGATGACAATATCTCCTATATAGTACATGCTGAAAAACTAATAGGAGCTAACCACGATGAGAAGTACTAATAGAGTGTATAGAGTATAATCTGCCATGGTGGGAAGTACCGCAAGTACATGCTAAAAAATGAATCGAACCCTCCTGATATACCTGCAGGATACGAAAGATGGAGAGCACGCTCCTGATCATCCACCTGCATAGTATATATACTAATTTTGAATTACAATAAGTTTTGATAATCCACTTGTCAAAAAAGAAGAAGTAATCAATCCATTAATCTAAAAAATCATTGATTTTTAATATGAAAAAATATTGTATATATACTAATTTTAGTTATAAATTGTATAATTTATATGTTGTTTTTACTTCAAAATTTAAATAATACTCTTTTGTTACTTTAACAAATTTCAACAGATTGAATCGAATCAAGCTAACATTTTTTTTTATTGATTTGGTTTGGTTCGAATTTTGAATTAAAAATTTACAAAAGTAAAAATGACTAATTTTTATTAGTTCAAATTTTTTACTCAAAAGTCAAACATTTATTGGGATATGTCAATCCCTTAAATGAATCTCAATTGCACGCGGAAGATACCTTTAGATAAAAAAAAAAGTTGTATCCTCGTATATTTTACACAAAATATTTAACGAAATCTTTACTTTACAAAAAAAATAATATTGTATCCAAGCATATTTTAGACAAAATATTTAACGAGACCAAATATTTAATGTTAGCTTATTTCCTTCCAACTTGCATAACCTCCCTTTCGTATAAATTGGGCCAGCGTGAGGTATTTTAATTGGGTCATTCATATCTACACAAATAACATAATAATATTAAGTAATATATATTTAAGTAATTAATATTAATAATTAGTAATATATATAATAATAATAGTTAGTAATAATAAATACTTAAGTGAAGCTAGTAATTTATATAATAATAAGTAATTATTTTAAAATACCACAAAAAATATCTACATATAATACACTAAATCGGAGTTTATCAGTAACCAACGAAAATGTAAAATGAAAAGCTCAAAAGGCACCTTAGAAAGGTTGAGGGTGCGAAAAAATTCTCACAAATTTAAGTTCGGTGAGCATCCTTTAAAAACATGCTAGTTTTGTTCACAAACCATATAAAATATAACCCACATACCAACTATGAATTGGTTTAAGTGGTAAAAGTTTCGATCATTTTAAGTATGTGATTAATGGTTCGATTTCTGATTCATGTGTATGGTAAAAATTCGGTTGGAAGAGGAGAACGCACATTGTGTGCCAACAGGTCTCCCGACAGTAAAAACTTCATACTAATATCATGTTAATCCAAAATAAATAAATAAAAAATTAAAACCCACATAATAAAAATCACAATCTCCGTCCTCGTGAGCTTTACTCAGTTGACATGAACATCACATATTATATGTACAGGAGCTGGAGTTCGAACTCCGGAAACTCTTTAAGGTGGATTTTCTAGCCACTAGGCTACTTGACAAAAAAAAAAAAAAACACAATCTCCAAAATTTTATATTTGAGATTCCGATATTTATTTTGTCACTATTTTTTAGTAAAAAATCTAACTGTTTTGCCTCAATAAAAAATAAAAAAAATCTCACTGTTTCTTAGTGTTGGTAGATCCTATAAGGGTTTTGAACTTCTCTCATCTACGAACTTAAAAGGGGAAAAGCATAAGAATTATCCACAATCACCCACTCATAATATTTGAGACTAAAAGTGTGTAATTAAATATTTTCTTTTATGTACTATTTATTTATAATTTTAACATGACTGATCATATTTTCTCTTGTTCACAGAAACAGAGACCATGAAGTTCCTTTATAATATACGCTACACAATATGTTTGCAGCTCTGCATTCCTCCGTTAATGGATTGGATATCTCATCAAATGACTATGAGGACAGAATTAATCTTTTATACATGCCTCATATTCATTATTCTAAACTACTTTGATGAGTTCATCCTTTGGATCTATCCATCCATCAACGTCACCAAAGACATTCTCACTCCTATGATCATCAACATCATCTTTGCTCACCGTTTCAATATTTTAGATGCACCCTTGATAATGGAGGGTAATAAAATGGCGTTGTTTCGACATATATTCGTCGCAATCCGTATCAATCTGATGATGGCTTGCCTCATTAGTTGGATGGACCCATCTTCGGACTATGCCAAAGAACTTTTTTTTGTTCTATCCTCACTCCATTACTAGGATTCCACAACTCTATGCCTCATTGTCAAAGCTAGACCCCTTGCAACGAAGCCTTGAAGACTTTGCAGTCGTTAGAACCCTTGCAAGGAAGGTGATGACACACATCATGATTGGAAACGATTTCCAACAATTGCTAGTTACTAGATTTTTTATATTTTTTTTTTGAGATTTTGGTTCATTATTAGTTACTAGTAGTGTGTAAGTTAAGTATGGTATACTTTGATGATTATTATTGTTATATCATCATCATCATCATCATCATCATCATCATCATCATCAATATAAGACAATGTTTGGATGATTGGTTGTGATTATATGTATGGTTTTCGTTTTATTTATGTTCTGTGAAATTCAAAGGCTTAATTGTATATTTAGGGCACGTTTGAATTAGCTTATTTTTGAGATTATGCAATATAAATTAGGTTTTATGTTATTTTATAAGTTCATCCTAGTGAAAATTGTATTTTATAAGCTATTTTACCATAAACTACCTTGACAAAGTTATAATAATACATAAAAATTGCATAAGCTATTTGCATAAGCTCAAAAATAAACTAATCCAAACGTGCCCCTTAGTCCCTTATGTTTATTCTAGGTTTTAATTTGGTCTCTTATGTTTAAAAAATTTCAAGTTGTTCCTTATGTTATCGATTTCAACTTGTAAGTTTCACCATGACCAAATAAATTAATGGGGCATGTCAACTAATAATATCTGTGAAACATTAATTAAAAAAAAAAGTAAATTTTATATTGAATTTTTTGTTTGGTTCGGATATTTTGATCATTTTATATCGCATTTTTTTCGATGCATTATTTCCGATGTATTTTCATGCTATTATTTTTTTCCGATATACAACAAATCAAAAATACATCTCTTTTTCCATAAATTCATCAAATAAACCATATTAAAATCAAATTCAAAATACAATTTGATTGATATTACACCGCTCAATAACGCTTTAACGAATACAAATTTTACAAAATCCACTGTTGAATTGAAAGTTTATATCTTATAGATCATCCATACTAAGTTTTATAAAAATCTAAAATCATTTGATATGTTTTTTAGACTCGTCAAAATTAACGGTTTATGCGTTTTATTAAATACCGTTAATCTTGATCGATCTCAATAACATATCAAATGATTTTAGATTTTTGTAAAATTTAACATATATGATCTATAAGATATGAACTTTCAATCCAAAGGTGGATTTTGTAAAATTTGTATTCGTTAAAGCGTTATTGAGCAGTGTAATATCACTCAAATGTTACACCGGTGTAATTTGATCTCTCCCATATATATATATATATATATATACTTAAAACTTGAACCGAAAACCGAACCAAACCACATCGATTTTCAATTAGTTCGGTTCAGTTTTTAATCCGAACCATAAATATCGGTTTATTTTTTGGTTTGCATTGATTTTGATCGTCAGTTCAATTGGATTTTTCTGATCCGCTTACCCTATTCTTTTGTGCTAAGGATTTGCGTTACAAATTAATCCAAAAAAGAAGATTTGTGAGACAAATTACATAAGATTTGGTGTAAAAAAAAATTGACCAAGAGATTTGGTGTAAAATTAATTTTGACTTTAAACACCTTAATCATTTGATCCTATATATAGTTACATACACACATTCACTCACCAAAGTTATTAGTGAACCCAATATCAAAATAAAAAAAAAAAAAGTTATTAGTGAACCAAAGTTGAAAGAAGGGTTTTGTATATCTCTCGTTCACAAGGTAAGTCTGTCTATTCCGCCTTCACCAGTTCTCTTTAACTTCCTGTGTTTTCTGCCTCAAATCTAAACTCATTCCAAATTCGCACACTCATCATGATACTTGAGAGACTACAAGTATAATTATTTTTTTATGTATTTATTTAATAATATTAATTTTAATACGACTAATTATATTCTCTTTTGCTTACAAAAACAATGTTGATCGTGGAATTATTTTGTCACATATGCTACACAATCTTTTTTGATGTCTGCATTCCTCCTTTAATGGATTGGGTCTATGCATATCATCCAATGATTATTGAAACAGAATTAATCTTTTGTACATGTCTCGTGCTCTTTATTCATAAGTACTTTGATCGGTTCATCCATTGGATCCATCCATCCATCAACGTCACCAAAAGCATTCTCACTCCTACGGTCTTAACCATCATCTTTGCTCACCGTTTTGGTTGGTTTGATGCATCCTCAACAGTGGAGGATCATAAAATGGTGTTATTTCAGTATATATGCGAAGCAATCCTCACCAATTTGACGATGCCTCGTATCTTCCGTTGGATTGACCCGTCTATGGACACTACCAAAGAATTCTTTTTTGCTCCTTTCCTCGCTTTATTCCTTAGATTCCACAACAGGATGCCTCCTTTGACGTAGCTCGACCCCTTGCAAGGAAGGTGATGGCACACATCATGAATGGAACGGTATCCTAAGAGTTACTAGGACTTTTTATGTCTTTGAAATTAGGGGTCATTACTAATTAGGATACATGTTAGGGTATATTTTGATGATTATTAATGTTATATCATCCTCAATGTGAGGCCATGTTCTTATGATTGATTATGATATATCAGTTTTTTCCAATTGGTTTCGGTTGTGTTTATGTTGTGTGGAATTTTGTGGCTTGCAATTTATAATGCCACAATGCTATCGATTCAAATGGTGTAGAATTTGGACATTTTAATCAAATGTTCACAACTTTAATTTTTATTCTTACATATGGAAAAAATCGGTTGAGAGAATAGAACTCATCTTGTGTATCTCACATGTTTCAAACAAAAATTAGTCAACAAACAATTGTGGAAACTTCATGTATGGTAACCAAAAATTTGATTATTTTATGTAAGAGATGGGATGAGTATCAAATGTATTAAGCATGTATTCATCGGCATGACCCGGACAAGTAGAATCACAAATTGAAAAAAGAAGTCTTCTTGGAATTTTGTTTTTTTTTGGGTACAATGTCGGTAAGTTTTTATTTCCACTGAATATAAAAAATGACACTTACATGAATCTAGAAAATTAATTGTACTCAACTAAATTTATTAATCGCTACAAAAATCTATTTTTTCTTATAATAATGACAGGAAGAACTATCCAGCACAATTTAGAAATTATTGATAAGCTATGTTGTGTTAACATCAACAAGATGAAGTTCATGCAAGCATCTAAGTTACATCACAAGCCCACTTTCAAGAAAGGAATGTTGGCACTTATGACAACAAAATAAAGGGGACTAGCATAGCATAAAAAGGACAGACATTACTTGTGATTCAAGTAATTAACTGCTCTACTTATATGTGTCATGGTTTTCTCTTTCTTTTAGAGCTCTTGCTTGGATTGGTCTTGGGGTCTTTATTTGATTGAGGTGCTGATGACTTCCCTATAGCACAACTCCACAAAGCCCTTTCTACATCAGATGGAGTAAATGAGGCCTCTTCTGAACTTAGTTCCTGTAAATCATTTTCAAACCAAATTCATGAAATTAACGCAGCTAAATTTGTAACACGCACACGGTACAGTTACAGACTTCATATATTAATGTCACTAATTGTATAGCAGAAAATGGTCACGCTTAACAACACATGATTGTTTCTCTGCCACCCGAATTGATGCCCGAATTAAAACCAAAATAGAAAGTGAGAGATAATGCAACAAGCATCAATAGGAAATTCGTAAGGAAGAGTAGTTATTTTAATTATATGGATAAAGTTGTTTCTGTCAACATAATTATGGAATCACGTATGAGTTCAATATATAACCATAAATGAATCAATCTATATTGTTATAACAAAATTCAAAACACCAAGCATGAATACTTTCAAATTAAAAAGACATAAAATAATAGTACCTTTGCTTTCTCCTGCAGTTTATTGGCAAATATTAGATACTGCTTAAGCGTATAATCTTTAGAGTTTCCAAGAGCAGCTTGCATAGCCTGCATTGCAGTGCGGCCAATGATCACAAAATCACAAGAAAAACCAAAATAAATGGCAAGTAATAAATAATAGCAACAATAGTAATAATATAAGAGTCCTGCCCCCCAGTTTGTTAAGGACAAATCTTACCCAACTACAAAAAAAAAAAAAAAAAAAAAAAAAACAGAGTAACGGCTCAAAGCCTCAAACTGATACTTGGAAAAAATACACGGTTTTATATTATTATTTTTGACAAAAGTCAAAAGACAGATCTATATGGAAAATACATAATTTAGTCTTTAAAAATGGCGGTGAAAATAGTCTTTTCAGTATAGTTTTTAGGAATGTTTAATTTCTCAGTAGGCACAATTTCAAACTACATGTAAAACTTTTGAGCACTAATTGTTCCAGTACTTATCATTTTTTAGACACTCCTTAATGATGTTTCAGTATAGTTTTGACTTTTAAGGGATGTTTCAGTTCTCGTTAGGCACAATTTTTCAACCTACATTTAAAACCTTTGAGCACTAACTGATACTTCCAATTTTTCAGCCACTCCTTCCTTAATGATCAGTTAGGGCCTTATTCTGAGAAATATTTACTGAAAAACATAGAATAAATAATCATTTTGATCCTCAAAATTGTAAGCATCGAACAATTTAGTACTCCAAACTCCCTGAAATTAGCCATACACAATTGATTTAGGCCTTGTTTGAATAAACAACTTAATTTCCATAACAAAAGATAAAATAAAGGTATTCCTAGAGAGTTTATGAAAATAAGTTAAAAACAACTTATGAACATGTCATGAGCTGTTTTTATAAGTTCTCACAAATAGTCACAACTTCAAGTGTTTATGATATTTCAGTATAGTTTTAAGGGATGTTTCAGTTTTCAACTTACATTACATTTAAAACCTTTGAGCACTAACTGATACTTTTCATTTTTTCAGGCACTCCCTCATGACCATTTAGGGCCTTATTCTAAGAAATACTTACTCAAAAAGATAAATAAAAGCAGCAGTTTAATCCTCGAAATTTCAAGGACCGAACAATTTAGTACTTCAAATTCACGAAATGACAATTTAGTCCCTTAAATTAGCCATACACAGTTGATTTAGGCACTGTTTGAATAAAAACCTTTATTTGCAACTTACCGTAAGCTATTTCCATAACAAAAGATAAAATAAAGGTAATCTATTTTCATATAAGCTATTATCCTGGAAAGTTTATGAAAATAAGTTGAAAACAACTTATGAACATGTCATGAGCCCTTAGTCCATTCACAAGGACATGTCTCTTTAGAAAACATCGATCAAAGAACCTCTAAAAGTGTGATGCTAAATTCGAAAAAAGAACTTAACTAACTACAATCTTTAATTTAATAGAATAAGTTATTATTTCGCAAATTTAAGTTACTAAATTATCTCAGCCTTAGAATTTCAATACTAAAATGCTGAATTACTCAAAACAAACATAATACTAAACAAAATTGAAGAAAAATAGACCTCATCAGACATGAAAGGAGTTAAGTCAGGAGCAAAAGCAGCCAAAACAGCAGAAGCAGTGGCAGGACCAACTCCCTTCAACGAACTTAACTCAGTAATCGCTTTTGATATATCAGGAAGACTCTCAAAAGCCTTCTCAGAAGCACTTTTCACTACGTCTTCATCTAGCGAAGAAACAAAATCCAACAAACGCGGCCTAAAAAGCATAAACAAAAAAAAAAAAAAAAAAATGCAATAATAAAATAAAATAGGTAATTAATGATGATGATGATTAAGCGGTGATTATTGATTAATTTAATTAAGCTACCTCCATTTACCACGGGTGAGTTTCCATTGCATGAGTTTGGAAAGTTCTTCGGTGGTGATGAAAGGGTTAGGGTTTCGTTGGTGAAGAAGTGAAGGGAGTTCATTGCAGTAAAATTGGTTGAGAGAAACTAAATTGGGTTTGTTTTTGGTTAGAGAAAGTGATTGTATTTGTGATGTGTAAGTAGAAAGTGCTTCTTTCCAAACGCTAACGTCTTTGCATCCAAAATCCATAGCTTATAGCTTCAACTTATATGAAACCAGAATCGATTCCCGCTCCACCGCGCTTTTGAGCTTTTTTTTTTTTTTTTTGTTACAAAAATATGCTTTCGCGCTTTTGAGTTTTGACTTTTGATGTCTACTACTAGTACTTGGCGTCTTGAACAGTTGAACTTTGACCACCACACACAGCCAAATACATGTGTGTCGTATATGTGTTTATAAATTTGTGTTCAAATAATATATCTCTGAAATTAAAAATGAGGTCTTATTAATTGTGGGAACAGAGGAGTGCTAGCAACACACTCTTTAATAAACACACTCTAACACACACTCTAACACACACTCTCTCTATTGGTTAAAATTTATATGGGTCTCATAAAAGTTATATGGGTCCACATTTTTTTATGAGACCCAAGTAAATTTCAACCAATAAAAGAGAGTGTGTTGGAGTGTGTTTGTTAAAGAGTGTGTTGCTAGCATTATTCTTGTGGGAACATTTTATGTTGGAATCTGAGTCACTATATTTCTTCTCTCAGTGTGTTTATTTGAGAAATATACTACATCTGTCCTTAATTATAAGACTTTGTTTGACCACTGCGCGTATGTCAATGTACAAATTTGATCACTGATATCTTTAATTGTCTGTTAGTAAAAATTATAAAAATTTAATATTTTAAAAATACTCATCAAAATAAATTGAACAATACCTTATATATTAATATTTACATTTATATATTATTAAAAAAATACGGTAAAAACAAAATAAATGAATAGTAGTACATTTTTGTTAAACATGATCTTATAATTAGGAAGGGAGGTAGTATATTTTTTTGAACAACAATAAGCTGTGTTATATAAGTTTATCAGTTGAATACTAGTTTATAAGTTGTTCATAGCTAGCTAGTTTTTTATATATGCTTTATCAAGTTATTATTCTTAATTTACTACTATATATATCCCTATTTTCTATCATCATTTATACATAAACTGATAAACATATACGCCAAACTAGCTAGCTAGCTAGCAATAAGCTGTGTTTTCTTAACAAATGATAAACAAAACTTATAAAATATTATACCATTATTAGTGTACTATTATACTACTTCAATTCATATATGGAGTATAATTATTCTATCATCTGGTTGTAACTTTGTAAGTTAATTATTCGTAGTTTACTACCAGACATCCATATTCTATCATCATTTATACATAAATAAATACGCTGGCTTGTTATTTACGTTGAACGTCCAAGATTCCATTAGCTAGTAGCAAACTTCAAATTTTATTATAAAATTGAATACTGTCCTTATCGAAGGAAATTAATAGTAGAACTTGGAGTTACATGAAATCATGTATATATGCAGCACATTGATTTGTCATCCTTGGTTTTGGTTTGCTTGCAAATATCGGTTATGCTTGTTATTAGTACTACTTGACTAGACTAGATAATTAGATTTAGATAATTTAATTAAGTTAGAACTAAAGTTTTATATTTGTTTGTCTTTTATATTAATTGTTAATTATTTAGTTTAAATTTTTAGTCTTTGGTTTTTATGTTATTATCCAATATTAACATTGTATATGAAGTTACCAAGATTTGATACAAGTGTAAGAGTTTTGGTCATCTTAAGCATGAGGTTAGAGGTTCGATTCCTGACTCATGTGTATGGAGAAATTTTGGCTGGGATGAGAGAACTTACTTTATGTGTCCCATAAGTTTCCTGACAAAAATTAATCTTACTGACAACGGTGAAAACTTCGTACCAATATCATGCTAACAAAAAAAATTATATATGAAGTCTCATTAGAGTTGAGCAAAATAAATCTAAGTGACCGAACCCACGTAAATTAGAACCATCATTTGAACAGCAAGTCAAGTCTTCATAGTTGGATCGGGTCAGGGGTGAAAACATTCATGTCCTAATGAGTTCATGGACGGATCTACGTACTCCCCGACTAGTTCGGGCACTTGCCCAGACTCAGGTAAAAAAAACTGAGATTTTTAGACGTTAGTTTAGGGTAAAACTGAAATTTTAGGTGTTAGTTAATTTAAAACAAAATTGAGTTTTTTTTTTTTTTTCAAAATTGAAAATTTTCGATGCAACATTGAGATTTTGCTAAAGTTTTATAATTTTTCTGATTCCACCATTGAATAAGTTTACATGGTCAGTCCAATTTTTATAAATCCAAAACCGTATGGACCAAACCTGACCGACCCAAAACTAAACATAGAAAAATGTTTAGTGTATATATTACAATTTCATTCTAGAGTTGGGTTCAACCAGAGTTCGATTGCAAACTAAGTAAAGTCTGATAAAAAATTATTTTCACTAAGAATCGAACTTGTATTCTTCGAAAAGATTTATTCTAGAAGTTCATTCATCACTTTTGTCCAATATTTTGATTTATCTTACTCCATATTTTTAGAGTTGTTGACACCATTATTAATGTGTAAAAAAAAAAAAAAGACACCATTATTAACTGTAGTTTGTAGAGTAGTTAAATGAAGTGAAATTTAATACAGTAATTATTAATTGTAGTTTGTAGAGTAGTTAAGTGATTTAATAAACAATGTTTCAAAAAAAAAAAAAAAAAAACAAGAATATATTTAGTGGGTGATAATTGTTACATCAATATTTTAAAGTGACGATTATTGAGATAAAATGCAAATATAACAATTCTTATGTTGTAAATAAATCTAATACTTGTATTGACTCAATAATAGTAAAAGATAATATATACTCATTCCGGACACAAATATATAAGTAAAAAAAATTGTTTACGCGGTGTTTAAGAAATTTTGTTAAGTGTAATTAATTTTCTTGATTTAATGCAAAACATGAGTTAAGTTTACTATATTACCCATTTTGAAAAATGTAAAGTGAAATAAATGCCTAAAATAAAATAAAATTAAATAAAGATATATTAGGAATAATAGTATTAATTAATTTAAAAATAATTAACTTTTACTTATAATAGTAACCAAAATTTAAAATAATTTTTTTTTTTGCTTATATTTATATCCAGCATTAACAAACAAACAATTGAAACGCGAGCAAAGAAAAAACGTTATAAAAATAGCCATGCTTAGCACGCAGAACGCGTGGATGGAGAACATAACAATCTAGTCAATTGCAACCCCCGACCCTACCTTTTAAGTAATCTTGTCTTATCTTGATCAATTTCATTGGTCATAAAAAATAGAAGGAACAATTGACTTGATTTGGATGTTTTAGAAAGTTCATTAGTTTCCAAAAGGATTGAGCTGAGAGATATGCTCCAAGATACAGTTGGCATGAGAGATTTAACATATTCGAATAAAATAGTATATAAATTGTTAATTTTGTCGAACCGTGACATATTAAATGATTTTAAATTTATGCATTTTTTTTCATGGATGATTACAATAATATAAATTTTCAATTTAACGGTGAATTTCGTTAAATTTATATTCGTTAAAATATTATTAAACGGTTTAATGTTACTTAAACTATACATCTAATGCATTAGTTAATGAAACAAAAGTCTTAATATAATGTCATTTTAAAAGTAGTGCATTCATTCATTGCCTTTAAACTTTGAAAAAAAAAAACTTTTCTATTTATTTTGTTTTTATTTTTATTTCTTTAATTATTGCCTCGGAGCACCATTTAGTGTAACTCTTTGGGTCCCATTTAATTTCATTCCGAATAGGACCCTTATTGTCTGGATTCTTATCAAGAACAGACGGGATTACTAGAGACGGTTCAAATAGGCTCCGGTCAATTACACGGTATTCCTGTAGCAATTGATATTATGGAGTTTGATTAATAAGTTTTTTTTTATCAAGTTGCCTAATGACTACAATTTCATTTTTTTAAAGTGAAGTAGTGAGTTCAAACCACGATTCCTGCATTTTTACACGCAATGTCCCAACCAACTTGAGAATGATTAATAAATTCTTTTTACAATAAATCATCTAAAAGAATCTGAATTCAATTTTTGAATTATTAATCATAATTTATTTACTCAAAGTCGAACTTTAAATTACTAAAATTACTTCTCCTAATTTGATTTTAAAAAAATACTTCTCCTAATGGAAAGATTAATACCCAAAACACTTATGGCAAATTGGAATAGTGTGGATGACTGACTGGAAACTTGGGAGGATGGACTTGAGAGTCAATGCAACGTGAGAGTTGGGTCCATCGTCCAACACCCAGACGGCGCAGATTAGCAGCAGCCCTTTTTTCTTCATCAAGAAGTAACTTTTTTATAAAAAAAAAAAAGAAAGTATAATTATTATATTGATAAAAAATAATCATTTGTATTTTCAAAATAAAGTTTTCTTTTAAAAAATCATCAACTGATATTCTTAAGATAGCTGTTAGCAAGACTCTAAGGTTAAATATTGTGTTATAAAATAAATAAAAAATATTACATATGTATTTTTATGACCAAAGTATCAATTTACATTGATATTTAGAGTAAAATTGAACTCATAGCTTTTAAATAAGATACTAAGTTTAAATTATGTGGGGAAAAAAGTGTGGTAGGAATATTTTTTTTTTATGGTTAGCGATAAATTATTTATCAATAAAGTCAAATGATTTAATGGTAAAGCCATAAATTATTATAAAGCTTATTGTTATTGAGTGGAAAATTGTTGTTCGACATTCTTATTGTGAAGCTAACTTTTGTGTGGATGCTATGGAATATGGGATGTTCTTTTTTGAGTCATAATATGTTACATGACTTAACTAATGTTCGAGACACTGTTTAACATTTTTCATAATATAATACATCAATCACACTTAAATCATTTTAAAAACATCTTGTAATGTTTGTAATTTAAAAAAGCAAGATAAATTATCCTCTCATTTTATCTCACCACTAAAAATCATCAAATAAAGTCATAAACTCATAATGTACACCGAGTTTTTTAATTAGGGGGAAAATAATAAAAGATAGCCGTTGATCGTACGGCAGAAAATGTAATCTTAATTTTCTTGGGGTCTTTTTCAACTAAAGTAAGCAACAAGAATATAACGGGTCAGTGTATAACAGATATAATCAAGAAAAGGAATACTATATGAGTCAATATCTCTCGATATAGCTGCATGCCTGCATCGGATAGTCACAACACAACGCAAGACATACGACCATTGTGAGTTTAACTAGATGTTTAACTCGTGATATGGTGGAGTTTTGAGTCATGCAACACATCGGAACAGGATTTGATGCGGTAATTATTCACACAGTTTTCACGTTGTTTTAAATTAGGATCGTTCGATCTAAAATTAATTGTTGATATTATTTTATACTGATTTTATTAAGATGTAATATGAACCGACCAATTTAAAATGGATAGCTAAAATATATGTTTCATCATGTAACTGTGTGCTTCGACTACAATAGCGTGATCCCAATACATGCAACATATCACTTATTATTTGTATTTAATATAATATATCGAGAGAGATAGGACAAGTCTACCATGCACAAGCTCTTTATGTTATGCATGGTGCACAAGTTGTCATTTATATTATAATGAATACGAATTTTTAAAAATTCACCATTGGATTGAAAGTTTATACCATCTAGATCAAACATAAAAAAATTTGAAAATCATTTGATATGTTATTTAGAGTCATCAAAATTAACAGTTTATGAGTTTTTATTGAATACCGTTAATTTTGATGAGTCTCAATAACATATCAAATGGTTTTCAAATTTTTTATGGATGATCTATATGATATAAACTTTCAATCCAACGAGAAATTTTGTAAAATTCGTATTCGTTATAATATAAATGACTACTTATCCACCATGTTTGTGTCAAGTGTCTAATATAATACTTACATTTCATGCATCATGTGTGTATAACCATATAGAATAGGAATAATTATTTTTAAAATTTTATTTGGTATTAATCCTCTAGTTCTCAGAGGAACAGACACAATAGTAATTTGGAGTTTGACTGCAAGATAAGTAAAGTTTAATCGAAAAAAATTTCTATCCAAAAATTGAACTCAGACTCTCTGAACATCTATTTTTTCCGATAAAACTCATTAATCATTTGAATTCAATGACTCACTTAGAGTGGAATAATTTTACCAAATATATAATTGTTATTGCATGAGAGTGTAAAGTTATTTTTTAATATTCATATTCATTTTTTTCAAATACAGCTCATGTTGATATGTTGATGCGTCCGTAGCCGCGTAGTAAACAATGAATCTCGCATCTCACATGCACTATAAAATGCGCACTCCTTCCCTTCATTTTCTGTTACATCAACCAAACCCGTTCATTTCTCTTCCTCTGCCACCTTGGCAGAGAGAGATAGAAACTTTAACGAAAATAACCAACACCTCTTTCTCCTCCTCCTCCGTAACCGTAACCGTCGCCGTTTGTTTTTCCGGCGAGGTTTCTCTGATTCGGTTATCGGATTGATGGATCTGTATTTACTCGGTTGGATTTTAAGCTCCGTTTTGAGTCTGTTTGCGTTATACAGTTTGATTTACGATGGGAAGGAGAAGGTGAATCAGCGTGTGGATAGCGTGAAAAGTACTGATGCTGGAGAAATCAAATCGGAGAAACTTAACGGTGACGCTGATGTTATAATTGTTGGAGCTGGTGTTGCTGGTGCTGCTTTGGCTCATACTCTCGGAAAGGTATTATAATTTTATCCATTATTTTGGAATTGTGTATGAATTGAATATGACGTTGTTTTTATATGATTGAGATTTTTTGAAATGACGAGGAATATTATCTGTTAATAGAGAAAGTTGATATAGCAAAAATGGAAATGATTCGCTATTTCTTTTTTGGAAATTTTGAATCTATTTGAGATGAAAAATGCGTGATGAAAGAGTTGTTTTACCAATGAGAAAACAAAATAGTGTTTTGTCTCTCTCTCTCTGTAATTGTTTTGAATTAAAATGACGACTTGATAATTTGGCGTTCGCTGTGACCACATGCTTGTGGTGTGGTGGTTATGCAATTGAACAACTAAGCAGATTTTCAATATGTATCATCAACAACTTAATTAAGCGGTTATATCATATGTGCTTATTTTCAACATGTATCATGTTTGGATTGACTTATTTGAACTTGTATACTGACATAAGTTTGGTGAGACTGTTCGAGAGAACTTATGAAAACAACTTATGACAATTTTTATGTTTTTTTCAGCTTATTTTCGTAAGTTTTCCAATACATAGCTTATGAAAATAACTTGTAGCATATTTAAGCTTATACATAATCGCTTATCATGACAAGCACTTGCGCTATAAGCTGCAAATAAGCTGTTTATCCAAGCATGACCTTCTATAACAAAAGATAGAATAAGCCATTATAATAGAATAAAGTAAATTGTTTCAATATAAGCTTTAAGCTGTTTTCATAAGCTATCTCCGAGAACTGATGGAAATAAGCTTAAAACAACACAACTTATGTACATGTCATAAGCCGTTTTCATAAGTTCTCCCAATCGGTCTCACAAGTGCTTATGCAAGTAAATAAGCTAAAATAAGTCAATCAAAACTTGTTTGTCACTTTTAGGTTATAATACCTGCAATATGACCACAACAGAGAATCAAAATTTGTTCTGGGTTTTGCGTCCTATACCTTTCACCGGTTGATCTTCTATTCTGCCAGTAACATATGTTGTTTGTGTTGTGTTGTTGATCAGTTGGATTCAGGACATACATAGTTTTTTGGGAGTTAAATCTTACGATTTGTGTTAATATATTTAGGTTGAGTATTGTTTTGCTTCAAAGAATACAGATGTGTATTGACTGTATAAAATATTATGTCATATAGGATGGACGTCGAGTGCATGTTATTGAAAGAGATCTGAGTGAGCCTGATAGAATTGTTGGAGAATTGCTACAACCTGGTGGCTATCTCAAATTAGTTGAACTCGGGCTTGAAGGTAGTGTAAACCTCAAATTATTGAACTTTTAGGTTGTGGTTGATCATGAATGCTGGAAATACTCGGGGAAATTGTTTAGATCTTCCTGCCAAATGATCTGTTTTGTGTTTAACTGCAGATTGTGTCAACAATATTGATGCTCAGAAAGTGTTTGGTTATGCTCTTTTCAAGGATGGAAAACATACTCGTCTCTCTTATCCCTTGGAAAAGTTTCACTCGGATGTCTCTGGCAGAAGCTTTCACAATGGCCGTTTTATTCAGAGGATGCGAGAGAAGGCTGCATCCCTTCCCAAGTACTTATTTCTTCGTTTGTGGATGTATAATATATGCTTGTGTGGTGTATCCTTCCTTTACTAGCTTTTGTTTGTCATATATACAAATTGACTTGCCAGACAGATTGTTGGAACTTCCTATGATTCTTTTCAACATTTAGGACTTAATCTTTGTACTAAAAAAATTTAACCTCAGTTTCTATTATCCACATAGATTTAACCTTGAATTGGTTGATATTTTAATCATGTTACCCGAACCAAATTAGTTCTAGTGAAAGTTGTTCTGCTATTAGCTTGTGTCTCCTAGTATTTGGTCATATCTTCCTAAGGACGGCCAATTGATATAAGTTCTCATAATATGACCGGAAATGATTTTTGAGAATTTTGGATGTAGTTTTTTATGCTTCAATTGAGCTGAAGGTATCTTCCTGTTAGCTCATTTAAATGACGTTTTTCCTTTTTCAATATTTGCAGTGTAAATTTGGAGCAAGGAACAGTCATTTCCCTACTTGAAGAGAAGGGGACAATCAAAGGCGTGCAATACAAGAATAAAGATGGTCAGGAATTGACAGCATATGCTCCTCTTACCATTGTTTGTGATGGCTGTTTCTCAAACTTGCGTCGATCTCTTTGCAACCCTAAGGTGAGAATTCCTTTCAGTATGATTCTGTAATGGAATTTCCACTGTCATGTTGTCAACTTCTTTATATGAAACAAGCGACAACTACTAAACAAACATTGCTGTAATTCATTCAGACTTGTTATTTTGGTTTACAAAAGCTGCTGGTTCAGAGTTTTCTTACTAATTCACTAAAGACTCTTAGTCATGGATAAAAGGAGCAGTCTAGAATTCTATATTAATATTCTATATTGCTTTGTTTGCAGGTAGATAATCCCTCTTGTTTTGTTGGCTTAGTTTTAGAGAACTGTGAACTTCCATGTGCGAATCACGGCCACGTCATACTTGGAGATCCTTCGCCAATTCTTTTCTATCCTATAAGTAGTTCAGAGGTTCGTTGTCTGGTTGATGTACCTGGTCAGAAGGTTCCCTCTATTTCAAACGGTGATATGACAAAGTATCTAAAGACAACAGTTGCTCCGCAGGTACCAATCATTCTCCAAGTTCTATAATTTCCTTTTTAGTCTTGGCATGTGGTTACCCTTTTGTTTCAGAGTAGTAGAATTTAGTTCACATTAAGTTGCAAATGATTGCAGGTCCCCCCTGAGCTATATGACGCATTCATAGCTGCAGTGGACAAAGGCAACATAAGGACAATGCCGAACAGAAGTATGCCAGCAGATCCTCGTCCTACTCCTGGAGCGGTACTGATGGGAGATGCATTCAACATGCGTCATCCACTAACAGGGGGAGGAATGACTGTAGCATTGTCTGATATTGTGGTGTTGAGAAATCTTCTCAGGCCTATGCGTGACCTGAATGATGCTCCCACACTTTGCAAATACCTTGAGTCCTTCTATACGTTGCGTAAGGTAATGTGTATGTCTTTTTTGGTTTTGGTTAAATTTCAAACACAAATAAATAAGTAGTCACAAAGCTATTTAGATTCACCGGTCATCTAATTAATAAGATGGAGCAGAATATCTTTCAATGCACTAATCTTTACTTCACTTGTCGTTTCTAGAGCTTAAAATTTAAAATGCTAATGCTAGTCATTCAATTTGCAGCCTGTGGCATCCACCATAAATACATTGGCAGGAGCCCTTTACAAGGTTTTTAGTGCATCCCCTGATCAAGCAAGGAAGGAAATGCGCCAAGCTTGCTTTGATTATCTAAGTCTTGGAGGCCTATTCTCGGAAGGACCGATCTCTTTACTTTCAGGATTAAACCCTCGACCCTTAAGCTTGGTTCTCCATTTCTTTGCTGTTGCAGTATTTGGTGTCGGCCGTTTACTATTGCCATTTCCTTCACCTAAGCGGATGTGGATCGGAGCTCGATTACTCTCTGTAAGTATCATGGTATTATTTTCATTTCAGTTTTGTGTCTAAAGAAATAGCATGGAAATTAACGCTTTAAAACAAAAATTATCTATTCCTAGGGTGCATCTGGAATCATCTTGCCCATAATTAAGGCCGAAGGAATTCGGCAGATGTTTTTCCCTGCCATGGTTCCAGCTTATTACAGAACTCCCCCAGCTTTACAAGAGTGAGTAACGGCAAATGCATTTCGAAAAAATAAAGTTGCTCTCAAGATGAGATAGCTTTATCATCCATCCGTTCTTGAGAAATTGAGGAAAGGTTGATGCTAATCGATATGTATACATTTTGGCTTAGTGTGCATTCTTTGTAGTTTGTAACTGGTACAATCTCAAAAGTGCATGTATGTTTTCTCCACTTCCTTTTTGCTATTTTAGAAAATCGAATCCATTATATTAAACCAAACTAAAACCACCATCCAACTTAACCCGATGCCATGAGTTCAAATTTAACCCTAAGAATGTAGCAACACTAAAATTTGTAAGAGAGTTTTGCCGCAATTGTGGTCTTATCAAACACAAGGGGTTAACAAATAGCAAAATGCTAACAAATGAAAAACTTATTTCACAAGCTTAAAACAAATATGGATGGTGATCACTAATTAGTTTAGTCTTGCTGTTCTTACCTAAATAAGTGCACTGAATCAACAACAATAACTGCAAAAAAGTGCACTGAACCAGCCTTAATAATACAACTCCTTTTAACACAATTGAGGAGGCATTAGGATATTCAGCTTAATTATATGTATTTTATATATAAGTGCTTATGCATGACTCATTTTCATAATTGAAGAAAAAATGAAAGTAAACTTTGCATAGACTAACTATAATTTATGAACATATCATTGATTATTTTCTTAAACTTTTCTGTGTTCTCAACATTTATATACAGTAAGTGGTTATGTAATCATAAAATAAAGTTTAAGTAAGCTCTTTTAAACTCATTAGTCAAGTGTTCAATTCTACTAAATCTGTTTTTACTTTCCTCATCCCAAAAGGTCAATGTTTCTCTTTACTTTCCTCATCATCACTACCCATTGATGCCCACTTCCACGCTGTGTATTCAATGTCATCAATATACCTGTTCTTGCTTACTGAACTCGTTAGAAAAGAAAGAAGAAGTCTCATACGTGTAGCTCAAATAGTAGTTACCAGAGACATTATTGGAGGGGCCGGAGTTTGAATCCCGGATTCCACATTTAAATGTGTGAGAGTCTAAGTCACTAGGTTTGGTCTAGTGGTGAGGGATTTGTGTAGTATGCTATAGGTCCTGAGTTCGATTCCCAATTCATTGTAAACCAAGAAAAAAAAAACATGTGTGAGTCTAGCCACTAGATTACTTGAAAAAAAAAGAAAGAAAGAAGAAAAAAAGTGAGGAAAAATAATAGAATTTTCTTTGCATGTCCTGTATAATTTTTTAAAACCATAATCATTCTAGCAATGCAGGGTCGTGGAAATCGCCACGTTTTCCAGCTTTTTTAACATATAATTGTTCATTTTGTTAATTTTTTTAGACAAGTATATTGTTCAAACATTATGGTTTCAAGGGTTGCTCAAACAAGAACAGGTATATTGATGTCCATTATGGTTTTAAAACAGCTATACTCAATTATATATATAACACTGACTCGATTTCATGAACTTGCATGGTGTGCAAGTAGTTAAAAATGAACACCAAGAGTATACAAGCATAGGGAGCAAGAACAGACATGAAACCAATCTCTCTAAAATAGTCAAAAACACCAACATTGTCTTAGAGAAAATTGATTAACCTGGATACAAAGTTAATTAGTATTAGTATGGTGCAACAAAGAATAAAACAAAAACAACTACACATGGACAATCATGTTAACTATATATGCTTATTCAACTGTTAATTTACGATTACTTCAAACTTCCTAACAAGAAAAAGGAAAATCACCTCTCTTATTTTCGGTTTCACTTTGGTCATATGTACTGTTTTAAATTTTTTAATGTAATCCTTTATATTAATAAGGTAAGAAACCGTCTCCGTTTGTATAAAAAAAATGTCTCCGTGAATACAACTCAGTTACTTAATAGAGACATTACAATATATACGAATGTCAAAGTGTAAACCTAAAATTCTCCACTTATTCAGAATTTTGGACACTAACATGTTGAAAGAAAAAGTAGTAACAATGGCATTACCCCAGAAATGCTAAATTTTTCCTTCGTTTTTGCTCCGTTCCGATTTTTCTTTCTTTGTTTTCTTTTGCTTAGCAGTTTATAAATTATAGCACAGCTGAATGAATATTCCATTTAATTTTTTGATACTGCATCTTTCTTTCTTCTTTTTTTCATTGCAAAGAGGGCTTAGGTCCGAAGAAGTAAAAACTACACCAAAATTAAGCGAGGGATAGTAATCACCAACATATCAGCAACCACCAAATGATTAAATTGAGACGAACATGGCCCCTTAAAATATCGACACCACCATTTCTTGAAAAAAATTTCCTTCCACCCCAATTATTATACCTTCACCCCAACAAACAATTTTTTTCCCAATCTTACCCTTTTTATCATTTGACTTCACCCCCTAATTTTTTTTTTCAGGTAAAGTTTTTCGGTAGTCAAAATTTAAAACTGGAATACTTAAAAAAAGAGATCCGGAATGTAACAATCTACCGGAAAACTTTGAGAAAAAATTCCGGAAGGTTGGCCATGGTTAAACTGTGACGAACTGACGAGTCTCCTTCATAGTTTTGGTTGCGTAGTATCTTTAGCAGGTAGTGACACTCTCAGTACGTTCTATTGGTTTGTTAGGACTTTTACTCACTCAAACTTGAACATATGCATTATCTTTTAATCTTGCACAGAAAACCAATCAGCAAGATTCCCTCAGTTTCTCCTCAATCTTGTGCTAGTTGCTATTAGTTAGTAACTTACAGTGCAAGTAATATCCTTATAAATACCTTTGTAATGTGTGATCATTGTAATCAAGTGTTAAGTGAATAATTTATCATTTATTAACTCATTACAAATATAAAACAGTACAACAAAGTCATGTAGTAGATAGAATTTGACAATATTCTAGCTAAAACAACTATCTTGGAGAGTATTCTATTAATTAAAGCAATTCCTGAAACAAGAAATCATACCTCCGCATTTTCTTGTAATCTTCAACAGCTTCATAAATAAAGCCATGTGTTGATGCATATGGCCTGCATCATATTCATTTAAGTTCCAATTGTTGTGTGATCCTCATCTTTTTAGCAGAGAATGTCATATTCAATTTGATTAATACTAAAATGCTTTTAATAGATCTCCAATATATTAATGAAGAAACTCTTATCAAGATATAAAACATGAGAAAGTACTCCAACTTGCATACATACATACATACATACATACATACATACATACATACATACATACATACATACATACATACATACATACATACATACATACATACATACATACATACATACATACATACATACATACATACATACATACATACATACATACATACATACATACATACATACATACATACATACATACATACATACATACATACATACATACATACATACATACATACATACATACATACATACATACATACATACATACATACATACATACATATCGTCCATGTATAAATGAAATGAAGAATGATATAAAATACAGTACCTGTTAAGGCACTAGTGTAATAACAGTTAAAATTGTCATAAACCAAAACTAGCAGATAATCCGCCCTGTTTTTTTTTTAAATTCTGGTGAAAGTTAACAGTATTTGTCATGCAAGTTTCCACTAACCAAGGGAATTCAAACCATTTTTCCATTCATGATGACTCAAAGGAAAATGTTAACCGGTGCCCCTGGTGCACGAGTTAAGGAACCAAATATGGTAAAGTCTTCTTAGAACTTGTGTAGTTAACCTCTAAAATGTGTAAAAAGTGTTATTACCTATACAATGTTTTCTTCTTTTTGGTTTCCTTAACTAGTGCCCCAGGGACGGGGCACTAGTTAGCATGACCCTGAGTCAAAAGCCTAAAGCTAGTCAAGAATGCTATTTAGCTTGACTCAAAAGCCATAAGCAAGATCCTTTGCTCCATCTTTACTTATTTCCATATCTTACGGAGAGAGTGTGCCTCCTTGTTCTGCAAGTCATAGCATCATCATCTGTAACTTGAATGCTTCTTCACCAAACAAGCCCACTTTATAAATAGTTTGTTGGGAGTACTAATGTTCAATGTAAAGTTGGTTAATTAGCATTATTTCCACCTTTGCTGCAATCTTATTAACTCTTCCACTTTTGTACAGTTCATCTTTGACTGAGAGATAACTGGCAAGAGTAGGTCTAATACCGCCTTTTATCATCACAGCTACAACACTTTTAGCATCTTTCACCTCGCCTTCAGGTAACTGGCAAACCTCTTCTATTTCGTTGTAACAGGACATGGGAGAGATAGATTGAGAGCGCATGTAATCGGAATGCCAAATAGCAGCAGCAGTGCTCTTGAATGCGATCAGAGGAACAACGTATGGTGGGGATGAAGGGGGTAGGTCTGAGAAGAAGTCATGAGGAAGACGAATCGTCGTTGCTGTAACAGAAGGAAAAGAAGAAGAACAACAACGACCAAGATGAAACAAATTGTTGTTGGGAATAATAATAATAATAATAAAAATAGAAGAAACAGCACTAACACATCGTCTTCTTAACATTGACAACATTGTTGTTACAGATCATCTAGTAAGGGAAAATTGTCGGTGGTCGGCTGCTGATTGTTTTAAGGAAATTGAATAATAGTAGTAGTGTTTTAGGGCCAAGAAAATAGCAGAATCATAAAGAACAGAGAGAAAGACTAAGAAATACTATCACCATAACCTCCAATAAGATTTATCAAATTTGATGGCTTATTTAATGTACGATATTATCAATGTTACCTTTTTTTTACAAAGTTAAAATAATAATTATAGAAGGGATGCTTATTAGTAATGTATGAAATCTTAACATTATGATAAGAATAAAAAAAATATCACTGCAATGAAGTAAATTGAAATGTGCTCATATTATAATGGATAAACACTATTTAATCCTATTTTCTATACAATTGGAAAATATTGAATTGTAGGAATGAGTTATGAACTATGATAGCGTTTTTAATTTGGTCATAGGATGAAAATGGCCGCCGAAGATGGGAAGAAGAGGTCCCCTCGCTGAACAAATATCCAACCAAGAATGGTGAACTTTTTTTTTTGTGAACATTAATTAGTACAGATCTTATTTGTGAACCTATCAAAATTGTACACCTCAACAAATGTAAAAATACATATTTAAATAAAATTTGTAGCAAAAAATTCACCATAAAAAACATGCTTTCGATAATATATTTTTAGATGAATTATACTATCGGAAGCCTGCTTCTGCTTCCACTAAATCCCTCCCATTTTGGACAGAAAGATAGGAATTATACTATCGAAACGCGTTTTCTGAAGTTTTTCGAAGTATTTCTAGTTCAAATTCGGAAAATACATTACGAAAATTTTTTTCAAGGCAAAAAAAAATCGAAAAATGCGTTTCAAAATATTTATTGAAGTGCAAAAATGGAAACTTGGTGGTAGAAAAGAAACACGGGTGTGGGAAGAGATAATTCGAAAGATAGAGAAACTGTTAGCCCGGTCCATGAAATGAAAATGGGCTAATTGTTCAGGTCCGGCCCATTTTAATAACTATCAATTCATGGCAAAATAAGATCTCCCGCGGTGCCACGTCATATGGAGTCAAACCAAAAACTTTTTTTTTTTCTTTTCCTTTTTCGTTATAGCGAATTCGATCAACGGGAATCTGATGCAGAGGGAAACAAAACGCAAATTGCGCCTATTAAGTCAAAAAGAGAAACCAGAAGAAAGAAACGTGTTCGAGTTTGATCGTATGAACAATTCAGAAGAAAGAAAAAATAGAGAGTTCTTAGATTTTGTGTTTGGATTGTGGAGTAATTGATTATTGGAAATTTTGAATTATTATTATTGAGAGCGGTGTTTGATCCTAAATAAATGAAGGAAGATGAAGGTGATGATAAGAAAATCAGCGAAGAGAAAATTCAAGATATTAAGCTTTGGGGAATTTTCCTCTTCGGTTTAATTGGCGCTACCGCCACCAGTTTCGCCGTGAGTTCTACGCGTTCTCTTTTCTTTTCCTTTTCATATTTCTGTTCAATTCAAATCATCTGCAACTATTTTCCTATTTTTCATTTTCATTTTCATGTTATTGGATTTATCTGAAATATTATCAAGAGATGCGAGTAACAGTGAAACTGAGTATGCACGCTATTGTTGAACTCTTTGTAGCTGTCCAGATCAAAAGTTAGTTATTTTCGATCAGCTTTTCAAGAAGAAGCTTGGAAGAGATACAATAAGCGATTGCAAGAGGAATATGAGGAAGAGATGGAAAGAGTGGTCAGTTTTTCTTAAATTAATTTTCTTAAATTACCATCGGTGTCGACGTGTCAGTATCTTGTCACATATAATAAGGGCCTGTTTGGATTGTCTTATTTTTTAGCTTATGCGAAACAGCTTATGCAAATAAATATGGCTTGAGACCTGAGAGTGTGCTCCTCTTAAGGTCTCGTTCGATTCTCTCTAGTGGCAATTTGAGTGGGCTAATTTAACTTTTTCAAAAAACAGCTTATGCGAATAAATGAATTTTTATATATTATTATTATTATTATAAGTTTTTCAAGCTAGTTTATGAAAAAATAGCTTATAAAGAGATAATTTTTGTTATTAAAAACTTATGAATTAACATAAATGTCTATTTATTTGCATAAGTTATTTTCATAAGCTAAAAAATAAGCTAAGTCCAAACAGGCCCTAAGTTACAAATGATACTTGCTTATGAATATAATAGTTACTTATGGTAGTCACTTATTAATAAATAATTTATAGTCAATTATGTGATATTTCTATCTTCAATTTATAGGAAAGAATAAGGCGTATGCAAAATGTGTTTAATAAAGAAAGGGATAAGTTTAGAAGAAATTACGATAATTGGAAGGAAACTGGTTCTGGTACATATCATCAGCATTTCCAAAGAGATGATTGGTATTGGAAGGCTGAACAAACCTTCAGAGACCAGTGGAGTCATTACCGAGACACCCCAAGGGAAAACGGAAGCATAAATAATTCATTATTATCACACCACTACTCGGTTTTGGGTCTCGACAGGTACTTACAGAAATCTATTGTTGTTTTATATAGTGTCTTGTATCAGCAGCAATTATATCAGAATGCTGCAATATAAGTAGATTCACCATTTTCAAGTGTCTTGTATCAGCAGTAATTATATTAGAATGCTGCAATATAAGTATATTCACCATTTTCAAATATTTTTCGAAAATCAAAATGATTTAAATTTTGATCCTATAAAAAATTTTACACGTTCAGCATACCACACTGTTGCACTTGTTTAAATGTGTTTTTAAAGCTTCTACAATGTGTCAAACCTCAATTGCTACAATGATCTGAACTTTTTGTTTGTTGATAAGATATGACATGAAAATGTATTATAAGTGGGGGACATTTCACATTTTACAAGCTAGTTATGGTATAAAAGTCTATCCAATATCCATTGGGACAAACATTCTGTCAGGCCACTCATGTTGGGCCTAACAACGTCGCAAAATTGGCTTGTAAGGCGAGGGATGCTTCCCACTTATAAGCATATTTTCAAACCATATTTCATCCAATGTGGGCCTCTCAACAATTGTGATTTGATGGAAATTGTATCTGCATACTTATGTAACTCGAGGGACCACAAGATTGCACAGTTCATATATATCATGTTGAGAAGTAGAAAATTTTCTATAACAATAATTTTTCTAAGTGGATATATTATATCGTACATTTGGAGGGTCGGCAATAACATATCATAATTTGAAGCAGTACATGATTATGACCCAATAAAAAAAATTGATTTTGGTATCTGTTCATAGCCAATAGACCATTGTTTCTGAAGGAAAACCCCTTGCTTTAATTGTATACCATCTGCATCAAAAGTTAGCAATAGTATGTTTGTTTGCTTTCATGATCAACAAATAAAGGTTCTTCTTTTGATCAATCTCAGGTCCAGAACAACACCATATACAGATGCTGAGATTAAGGTATTTTCTCTTTTTAATATCTTTGCATATTACTGAATGCTTTGCGACTATGATGATAGTCTTTTGTCGGTTTCTCATATCACCCTCTGTGATACAACATGGCTACCATTGACACTTTTCATTAAAATTTTATTTGATGGATGTTAGGTTTAGCCCTGTTATTATTTCTTAAGTAAAAAATAGTTTTGTACTGTTTTGTTAAACACAGTGAAATCGTGTGAAAAATATTGTTTGTATGATCTGAGCTCAAGAAAAGTTATAAGGCTATCTCAATATATATGGAAATTTTACCAACTATTTCGGCTGGCCTCTAGCAAAATCCTATGGTGTGGTGCCAAATGACCTGTGGAATGGTCTAGAGTATAAAGAAGTTCATATCATGTATATTCAGACTATGCGGATCTGTTTGGTTGCGAGAAGAAGTGCGGCACATTTCTTTGCTTCTTTGCCGCAACTTAACTCAGAAATGTAAATATGTAGGACCCATCGTATTTTTTGCTCTTCTCAATTTATTTGCTAACTGTATAATTTAAATAAGAGAAGTTTCCCGTTTCTCTTCTCTTTCTCTCTTGCCTTACTCTGTCTTAGCCATTTATGTGAAACCAATCAAAGCGTTCACGATACTGATGATGAGGCAATAAATAGTCCATAAGCTCGGAAGTTGTGGATGATTTTTCATTGAGAAATACTAATAATACATTCTCTAACATATTATTATTAGCGGGACTTGTATGAATTTCATTCAATAAATAAAGAGTATTAAGTGGTTATTTTTCTATAAGAATAGATTTGCAGCAATGATCTACTTTAAGTCTATACCTTTTACTTTGTCAAAAAAAAGTCTATACCTTTTACCTTGGTTTTCGGCATACTTACTATGCATAAATATTTCTTATTTTGTGTCTATATATTTCTTTGACCTTTGTAGGTCTTAGTTTCATTTTATTCTTCTCTCTTTCGCAGACAGCATTTAGGACCAAAGCAAAGCAGTATCATCCTGACCAGAACCAGGAGGATAGAGGTAGGTCTTGTCTAGATATCATGGAGTTCTTGTCGTTTTAGTTTGTGTCATTATTATTGCTTATATATTCATGGATGTCATGTGATAATGTGACAGTGGCTGCTGAGGCTAAATTCAAAGAAGTAATGGGTTCATATGAGGCCATACAACAACAAAGAAAGAATCATAGTCTGTAATTGCAACCCTGCCTGATAATCCTGGGACCTTGAAGGATGCAAGGTATTAAAAAACAAATCATAATTTTGGGGTCGTGTCTAGGGTTGATGTAGTTCACTGGTATGTTGAAAACCAGCGGAAATCTTAATGTTACATCATAGTGGCGTTGTTTTACAATGATGTAATCATTGATTGTTAGTTTTTTTTTTTTTGTTGGGAAACTTGTAAAACAGAGCAGCCCTATGCATGTTTAGGCATGAAGCAAACGGTAAATCACTATTGTTCTCGAGTGAGTTATTTTATTGATATTAGGCTAGCAAGGTGCCAAACACCGATTTTTTTTGTAAAGCTTCATAGCGTGAAGTGTCAATCCCCTTATATAACCCTACAGCTTCATAGCGTGAAGTGTCAATCCCCTTATCTTTTATATTATAAGTTTGTATACACAAGCAAATCTTAAACCCTAATTTGTTTTTCCTGTTTTCCCTCCATTTTATCTTGCAATTTTTATTAAAAAATAATACAATTTTGTCTTGACAAGGATTCAAACCCACAACCCTTTAGTGCAAGACAATATTTCCAACCACTATGGCAAGTATACCAATTGTGATTAAAATTATGTGCAATAATTGATAAGCATCATCAATTTTAAAAGTATATCATATCAAAATTATTGTTGACTATATTATTCATCACGAAATATTTTTATGTTTTTCCTGATCAATGATTTTTTTTCTACCGGATCATAAATTTAGAGAATAATTATCATGTGAGATTTGGAAAGTTATTAACACGTGTGATTTGGAAAGTTATTATCAAACTCAATTATGTTAAATCAATTTTTTTTTTGCAACACAACCATAGTCATGTCACTAATCACATTCATTATTTTTTATTTTAACATTGCAGATTTAATATTAATCGATGATCAATTGATACAATATGTACTGGCAGATATTGAGATGATGTTACGTAGTTGTGAGAAGAGTTTAAAAGATTATCCTCCAATGCCTAGAGCAACCACATCATTAGTTCCTGATATACAAAATAGTCTAATACACAGCGAATTGAATTATAACAGACAATCATTAGTTGGGGAACATGTTAGATTGATGTCAACTATGACTTCAGAGCAACGTAAAGTATATTACACAATCATGACAAGAGTTAACGAAAACAAACCTGGTGTGTTTTTTCTTTATGGTTATGGCGATACAGGGAAGACATTTATCTGGAGGGCCATGTCAGCCGCATTACGCTCAAAAGGTGAGATAGTTTTAACAGTTGCCTCAAGTGGGAACGCTGCATTGCTTATACCTGGCGGTAGAACAACACATTCAAGGTTTTCTATTCCTCTAAATGTTGACGAGTTTTCAACATGTACCATAGTTCCTAAAAGCCCTTTGGCGTTATTAATACAAAAAGCAAAGCTCATTATATGGGATGAAGCACCAATGATGCACAAACACTGTTTCGAAGCTGTTGATCGAACTTTAAAAGATATTCTCAAGTCTATCGATGAAAAAAATAAACACATTCCCTTCGGTGGAAAAGTTGTTGTTTTTGGCAGAGATTTTAGACAAATTCTACCATTAATACCAAAAGGTACAAGGCCAGAAGTTGTTCATGCTACTATTAATTCTTGGGTTCTTTGGAATTTTTGTGAAGTTTTAACATTGAGTAAAAACATGATACTTCTCGGTGGTGCTTCGAGTGCAGACGTTGAACAAAGAAATTTGTTTTCTGAATGGGTTTTGGGTGTTGGCGATGGAGAAATTGGATATGACAACGACGATGATTTAAAACTTGACATTCCATCAGATTTATTGATTCCAAATTCAGGTGATCCTCTTGCTTCTATCATTGAAAGCACATATCCCTAACTTTTACAAAACATGAACGATATAACGTATTTCCAAAATAGAGCTATACTAGCTCCTAAAAATTCAATAGTCGACACAATAAATGATTATATGTTGGATTTAATTCCTGGTGAAGAAAAAACATATTTGAGTTATGATACTCCACTCACACAAAATATAGACAGTCAAACAGTGGATGATGTTCATACTCCCGAATTTTTGAACAGATTTCTACGTCGGAACTTCCAAATCACAAGTTGAGACTTAAAGTTGGAATTCGAGTTATGTTATTAAGGAATTTGAATAAAAAATTAGGATTATGCAATAGAACAAGACTTATTATTACGAGATTGGGAAAACGTGCTCTTGAAGGAAAAATTATTTCATGAAGTAATATTGGTGATCAGGTTTTCATGCCTAGATTTTCTCTGACACCATCTGACGTGAGAATTCCTTTTAAATTTCAACGGAGACAATTTCCTATAATTATTTCTTTTGCGATGACTATTAATAAGAGTCGGGGACAATCTTTAAAGCATGTTGGGATATATCTTTCGTCGCCAGTGTTTTCACATGATCAATTGTATGTTGCAATTTCAAGAGTTACTTCTAGAAAAGGATTAAAAATATTGATCATCGATGATGACGGTGAAGATACGACTAAGACTTCGAATGTGGTCTATAAGGAAGTCTTCCGTAATATAACATAATTTTCTTTGTATGAATATTTATCCAAAATTATTGTTGAACTATCGTTTAATGTTACTCAACTTTTTTCATATACCTTAAATTATTGAAATTATCATATCTTATTTAATCATTACATATCTTACACCTAATCAGACTAGTGCACCGCACGGGTCGATGTTCTAGTATAACCCTACAACTGTAATTTTATTTTGCTATTTTTGAAATGGCAAACTTGTTTAGCATATCGTCCATAAAGCATAATGTCTTCAATCAATTAAGAATTAAGAATTACGTAGTTAAAATAGTTTGCTATACTGATACCAATCAATTATTGTTAAGTCCTTCATTATTACAATGGTAGATTCAATCCGTCGTTATTATTATTTTTTAGTAGGTATCTTGCGATTTATCTTTGTTTTTCTGATTCAATGATTAACTGCATAACTGATTCAGTAGTCAGATCAATCTGGTTGTATATCCGGTTTCCAGTTCAACGGTTTTAAAAAACCGTCAATTTATTGGATTATTTTTCTCAAATTTAACCGGTTTCGTGCCGATTTTTAGTGCTTTAACTGCATAGCCGATCCAGTACTCGGATCAAACCGACTAAAATGAATAAGTTTTGTTTGTCGAGGTTAAAAGATAAATCAAGAATATATGTTTAGAAAGAATAAAACGAATACATACAACCGATATAAAATATTTTATCATAGCTTATAAAAAAAAAAGTATTTCATCATACATATATTATATATAAATATAAAATTGATTAAAATGCAATTTAAATATGTATGGTAGCTGTTGTTGTGAATAAAATTCAGACACAAGACAATTATAAGTAAATTTAATTTTTTTTTACATTAAAAAAATAATGTATCTAGTATATGTGTCAAATATATCACTTTTTCAATGTACTAAAAAAAGTCAAATTTGCTTATAATAATAATAATAATAATAATAATAATAATAATAATAATAATAATAATCGAATGGAGTATGTATTTTTTGTTTTTCTAGTAGTAATGTATTCTGTAAGTTTGCACATTTGTCTTTTATTTTCTTACCAAAAGGGTTATTTTTCTTAAGGGTTAAATAATTTTTTTTGTCAAGTAGTTTAATGACTTGAGGTGAATTTTCTAACCATTAAGCTACTTAAAAAAAATGGACGGTTTTTTTACAGCTCTAATTGGGTCGACAAAGCCCATAATAATAAAATAAGATCTAGCCCAATAAAATAATGATCAGTTGTTCACCGTTGGAAATGTACCAACCGACACTACATCAAGCAAGTTGTTAATTAATTAATTAATCGAAGCACACATCAAAATCTCTCTCTCTCTCTCTCTCTCTCTCTCTTTCTTTCTATCCGTTCTTTTTATTTTTCTCATTCTCATCATCATAGCGACATTTACACATCACACTCTCTGTTTTCCTCTCTCTTTCTTTCCCTTTAATTCAATTCAGATCTAGCTTTTCATAATTCATAATGCAACTTCAATAACACTATTATTATTCACTACTACTGGTAATTATTCTTATTCTCTAATTCATTATTTCAGATCTATTAAATGTCATATTAACATTATTACGATTTCTAATCAATTTTCAGATTAATCAATTTTGTATAATAACAAAATCTGAAATTCGAGTAATGATGTCAAGAAGACCGGGTAATCCTTCTAGAAGATTCGGCGATGGCAAATCGAAATCGTCACCAGTTTTGTCAATTGGTCTTATAGTTGTGGTGAGAAATTGTTTCTTCATTGATTCATTATTCTGTTATTTACATAATCATATTGATAATTTTAGATTTACTTTTTGATTAGCTTAATTTTCTGATTAATTAATATAATAATGATTGCAATGTAGGGAGCTTTGTTTATCGTTGGTTACGTGTACAGAGGCTCAGGTTTGAATTCTTGTTATTGTTTCTTGCTTCAATTTAATATTAATACTTTTTTGTTTTCTAAATTTGTTTTTCACTCCTTAATTATTTATTATAGGTGGAATTGGAAGCCGTTTAGATTCTGTTAGCAGGGTTGAAGGTACTTTTGTTTTTTCCACTCCTGCTTGCTGATTTATTGGTTGTTTCGTAAATTTTCTATTATTTCTATTATGGTGGTGATTTATTTGGTATGTAATAAATAATTATGCGATAACTTGTGTCTTATTTGGTATGCAATAATTATGCCATTTTTTGATTAGCTGTAACATGTAAGTGTAACTTATTATGAAAATTTTCAAATGTTGTTTATTTCCTAGTTTATTATAATTATCCTTTGATGAATTTTCACTTTGAAGTCGTCTTAGACAACAATGCAAGGTTGTGTATGTCATGTATGTGAATGCGTAAGAGCTTTATCACTTGCCTGTTTGATTCAAGTGAGAAAATGGAGAGATAGAACACTTAGCAGCGGGAGTTGTCACATGTCAGTAAAAGAATTCTTTGCTGATTTGTGTGACGCCTAAACCAATTTGTGTCTGTGATGTCTATATATTTAGCTTCATTCGGTTGAATTTGGTAACTTTTATGGTCACGGGTACCCAATTATTGATTCCAAATGAAGACAGAGCTATAGGAAATGGAAGGCGGAGCTTTGTCAAATCATTGCCAACATACATTCTTTGGAATCGTTAGACATTGGTTATTTGGCAAACATGTTTTCTTGAGTCCTTGAAAATCGAGAAATGAACATAATGAGAGCTTTGGTTTCTTTCCCTTTGCTTGGATGTTTAAAATCCTCCAAAGTTGGGGGCGGAGGGGAGATGGCCTTTGAAATATTTATAAAATTGGATGGATAGGGGGTAATGGAATGGACGATCACATGCTAATGCATCATTTGATAAAACTCCCAAACAAGTGGCTTGTTTACGCAAAACATATTTCCCGCTGTTCTCCTTCATCCAGCATAATGACTTAGTAGTAGTATCTCTATCATTAACATTTTGTTCATTTGTACATATTTATCGACAGTTAGCTATATCTAGTACCAGTAACATTTAACTTGTCATTTAAGCAAGTCCATATATTTTGTAATAATTTCAATAACTTGCCGATGCAGGTGATTATTTGTGCAGTGGAGAGGTCCAACGAGCAATTCCTGTTTTGCAGAAAGCATATGGAGATAGCATGCATAAAGTTTTGCATGTTGGTCCTGATACTTGCTATGTGGTCTCTAAATTGCAAAAGGAGGATGAAACTGAAGCCTGGGGTATAGAACCGTATGATATAGAGGATGCTGATAGTACTTGCAAATCACTAATCCGTAGAGGCAATGTGCGTGTTGCTGATATCAAGTTTCCTCTTCCATATAGGCCAAAATCTTTCTCTCTTGTAATTGTTTCAGATACTCTGGATTACCTATCCCCCAGATACCTCAATAAAACTCTTCCAGATTTGGTGAGGGTATCAGCTGATGGTTTAGTGATATTTACTGGTAAGAGCATATTATGGAATTTTGATTCCCACCTATGAGTAAACTTTATTTCTGTGCATAGAGTTTCTTTAACATGAAACTTGCCTTAAATCACTTATATTTATTACCGTTACAACCCAATGGGGAAATGAAGGTTATAGGAATTTATAAGCCTGCATTCCTGCAAATCTGAGCATCTCACTTAACGGTTATAAGGAACGATAGACACACACTAGAGACACAAAAGTGATCTCATACATTTGCACACTTCTCTTGAACTTTGATGCTTCAACTCTTCGAAGACATGACTTTTTTTCAAGAAGGATATTGGATATCAAATGACTCACCTTTTCAAGAAAAGTGGATATCAGATTATCTCTTACCTTTCCAAAACTATTGAAAATTGCAATTCCTTTCAATGATGGATTTTAACTTCCCAAATGTGTTAACATAAAATTTAAGCTGTGTTTACAATTATTTTTTTTAAATCCCAACAGTTTTAAGCACAGAAGTGTTGTTTGAAGTAGTGTGTTTGAGCTAACTCGGATATGCATTTTATTTGTAGTAAATTTGTTGAGTTACTTGGGGCTTAAGCTTTTTATACACAAGCTGGTAGTCTAAAGACTGTCTTAGTAGTCAAAAATCTTTTGGACCAGTTACTGACATATGATATTGATATATTATCTACAAATGAAGGTTTTCCATCTAATCAGAAGGCCAAGGTAGCAGATGTTTCTAAATTTGGAAGAGCGGTGAGTGGATTTACACAATCCTTTGTTATCTATGCTTTTGTCCTTGATCGCTCTTCAGTCTTCCATTTATTTTAAAATTATTAGTAATAAAAAATTAACTGATTCGTCTTGCTTCAGGCCAAGATGAGGAGTGGATCCTGGTGGGTCAAGTTTTTCCTTCAAAACAACTTAGAGGAGAATGAAGCTATTAATAAGAAGTTTGAGCAAGCTTCAACGCAGAGTTCATTTGTTCCAAAATGCCAGATATTCCACTTGAAGTCACTCCATTGATTTGTGAGTTTATTAATTGAGTAGCATTGCAGCACAGATAGTTGCTGCTTCATTTTCATCTAAAATATTTTCTTCGATAAAGGTAATTTAATTCATTGATGAATATTCGCCATGGATGGTGTATCACTTTTGTTGTTGCTTGAAATAGATATTTATTCTTTGAAATACCAATTCTTGGCGGCTAAGGATATCCATTTGGTATTTAACTAAATTATAAGTTCAATTAGATAATCTATAAGGACATATAATTAAAGTGGCAGTGGCTGTTGTAGTTGTACTTAAGTGACACTCCTTTTTTTTTTTTGGTTCTTGAAATATAAATTGAGTATTTGTTATATTTGCTCTGCTGCATTGCTGTTGTTAAATGAGGAAATAATGAGATCTATTTTCAGTCTATATATTGTACACAGTAACACAGGAAAGAGCAAGAGATGGGGAAATACTTTTTTTTGAATAAAACGAACTTTTCTTTTTTGATTTTTTTTTATTTTCTTTCTTTTTTTGGTATTGACTCAATAACGAATTTTGTTGCTATCATTAATTTGGTCTAGAGTAAAAACACAAATGAACATTACTAGTTCACTTTTGACACATTTTTCAAATTTGTCATTATTATTGATCTTGTAGATAATACAGGATGAGATATAATCGTAAATTTGGTGACCAGCATATAACATTGATGTCTTTGCTAACAAATGAGTGGCATTATTTGATTATCTTCTAATGAAATTTATCCTAAAGTTTGAAAAAGATTGCAACAAAGTTCTACAATACAAAATAATAACGCTAATCTCAGAATGAGAGTCGAGTATGACGACTATAGCCAAGTTCAGCGGACACATGCTTTGGCCCCATGCTTCAGCTTGTTTATGGAGCAGCACGCATGGTACCACGACTTTGGGCACAAATAAATTCACTTTCAGCTCTTTTCATTTCAAAGCTGCCAAATACACCACAACATCATCACCAAATCCCAGACATGATCATGTGACACGACTTCTAGAATCCGAAACAATGGTGATGCAAAACCATTGTCGCCTCGCCTCCACTAAACAACTAACGATTCATTCCACGTTCTTGAAGACTATATTGGGTCGGAAAGCATCCCCTTGTTATATGCCAAAGGAACACTTTTCACTTTTGGGATATTTTCAAATTTCAAATTTTCATGCAATTTCTGCTAACTCAGATATCGTTATTGTCCATGTCCACTAATTCGTCCATAATAACATAGTGTTAGGCCGATTTCACTCTATAATATCCATGGTTGGTGAATTTTCACACATATTCATGGATATTGCAATGTCACCATAAATAGTCGGTGAAAGAATATAGCTTGCATCTGTCCACCAAAAAGAAAAAAAAGAGAAAAGGATATAGCTTGCATCTTGTTGGTTGACAATAATAAGCACTACATCTTGTTGATCAATTAAATCTGAAACCTTCATCGATTCTGACCTCGGTTGTATCGGACTTGTTAGGTTCAATATCTTCACTCATATTCGAATTCAGGACCTTACGATTGTATGTAAATTTTAGTGGTGTCACTTTCTTTACAAACTAAAATAAATAAATTTGAAGACCAAATTACTTGAAGCCTTTGATGATCAAAATTGTAATTATATCATTATATCATGTTTTGTTTATTTTGAAAGCTCGGACGATCTGCCATATGTTATATGTACTACCTTTATTTAATAATTGATGTTTTAATCGATGATTTAAATGCGTTAAATATCCAATGAATATTAAAAACAAACTTTTTTTTTCTTCTTTCTAGAATGGTTTTATGTAGGGGTGGACAAAGCCCGTTAAACCAGCCCAGCCAGCACTGACCGAAAATAAAAAACTGAATTGGGTCGGATCTGGACGGTTTTACGGGTTCACGGGTCTATTTTGCGGTTTCTAGTGAGTTTACACGGTCGGGTCCGGGTCAACAAAATGGAACCACGGATACCCATACCAAACCGTGTTTACATAATAATAGCTGTATTCCATCCACCAACTTTATTTCTCTTACATTAATTTAATATTTATACTACTACTATTTCTCTACAATAAATATTTATATTTATTTCTCTTTATAGTTTTTCCTTTGAAATGAAAACTACCAAAAATATCAGTATACCAACATCATTCACCACCAATGTTTCAATGTGTCTCGTTCTCGCCATCAATGTTCAATTAATCTGGGTTTTTATCTCCAACTAAGCAAGACAAGACCACATTTATTTTCTCTTACTCCCTACCTCATGTTTCTTCTTCTTCTTCTTTCTTCAAAAATCTCAGTCTGAACTTAATATCTTCATCTTTTGTAGATCTGGATTTTTTTTTTCATTTCTAACCGATCTAATTCTATTACAATAGATCTTTTATTCCTTTTTTTTTTGTAGATTTTAGATCTTTTATTCTTTGCTTATACTGAAATTTTTTTTATTCATCTAATTTTGTTTGTTTGGATTTGCTGTGTTTGAAATATTATCCGAATATACCCGACCCGTAAACCCGCGAACCGTTCAGCCCGAACCCGCCGAATCCGTAGGACAAATTTGGGTCGGTATGGACAGGTTTTTTCCACCCGTGGATTGGGTCGGGTGGGGGTTTTGGGACCATACCGGCCCAACCCGGCCCGTTGTCCACCCCGAGTTTTATGTCTATGTATAAAGCACGATATAGATATGGACTTTTACAAAACTAAATATGTTTAGTGTGTTCACTGTTCACTATTAGTTCCATCAGCATTTGCCAGAAGTCAATGGTGTCACAATATCTATTACTCCCTCCATTCTTAATTATAAGCAAAAGTCAACTTTTTAGATTCATTGAAAAGCTGATGAATTTGGTATGTAATACAGATCAAATACATCAATTATTCAATGAATCTGAAAAATAAACTTTTGCTTATAATTAAGAATGGATGGAGTAGTCTATTAGTATGTGTGAAAGGACTAACATACAATTAAAAAGAATTGTATATTATTATTGTGTACAAGTGGTAAAAGATATTTGTTCTATAAATAAATGGTTAGAAGTTTGATCTCTGACTCATGAACAAAATTTAATTAGGAGGAGGAAATTTATTTTAGATGTCTCACAAATTTTCCGATGAAGATTTATTATTGCTATACTATAATATAGTGGAAAATCTTCAAAAAAAAAATAATATAGTGGAAATTTTGTACCAATATCAAGATAATCGAGAAAAGAAGCATGATTGTATCAAGATATATTGAACAAAACAACTATTATTGTGTTCTAAAAAGGGTCGGCCCAATAATTTTCAAAAATAAGTGAGATATAAAGCAAATGTACCTATGTGAAGGTTTTTTTTTTTTTTTTATGTATATGAGATATTTTTATTTAATAAAATATATCTTTAATTTTATTGGGGATCTCGAGCGGCAGTCAATCGAAGGCCTGAATGCAAGATGCCAGCGGAATGATCGGTCGGACAGAGGCTAGGGCTGCTTCCTTCCCACCGCGTCCTTCCTTGTGTGTCGGAGATATAAAGCGAATGCAACAAGAACTGGGTCGATCTATTCTATGGCAAAGCATCCCAAGCATAACTGCAGACTCACACGATCTTTGTCGATAGTCTCACCCTTACGCTGACCCTATAACAATATTAGGATTAGATGTATGTTTACTCTCCAATTTTACCTTAATCACTATGCTATCTTCTGTTTGTTGAACAAAACAATTTTTTAAAGTTTTTTGAATAACTTACAATATTTTAAAGACAATCTATAAAAAAATAAGAAAAAATTCAAATGCTATACACGCATTCAGCCGACTCTCATTCGCATTCACACCGACCGACTTGTTGCTTATGTCGACAAATTGTGGTATTTTAACAATCCAACTACAAGATAAAGCATATATATATGTTGCTCAATAATTAAAGACAAAATGTGCTGGTTTTGTTGACCAACCACTTCATTTCCGGCTCATACAATTGGTGTATATATGTAGGTAAAATGACAACATCATTTATATTCAAATCTAGCCATACAAGGGTGGTACCTTTTGACTATCCCATATTGTTTAATCTATAGAATATTATTGGTACTTTGTATTCCTTATATATAATAATTGATATTTGTTAGATATATATAATAATAACTATTGCTTCAACAAAAAAAAATTAAAAAATTAATAACTAAGGAATATCTAAAACAATATAAATAATGTTTTCTAGATATTTATACTAATTTTATCATAATCGATGTTTATGTTTATTTGAATCTAAATATTTTCATCGAAGTAATTTTTTCAGAGTAGTTTAGGTCATAATCCTAGCTAGTGCACTATTTGGAGTACTCAATTTTTAGTGAAAGGTGGAAAATGATGGTGCATTAGAGATGGAGTTCTATTTCTATGTGGAATGATCATCGACTTAAAGATGACTTTACCTTAATACCTCTATACGATTTACATTCTTAATTCTTTAGCTTGTATGAAAGTTTCGGATTTGATGCTCGCGGAAATAGTAAAGTTTTTATTGAGGAGTCTAAGAGAGTGTCGTAAGTAATATTCAGTTAATGTTTCATGATCATAAGAGAAATACATCACATAACTCAAATTCTTAAACATTAAGTATGAGAATTGTTGGAAAAAGAGTACAATGTTGTGTGAATTAAAAATAAAATATGAATTAAAAATAAATTTTTAAGTGTCCCACATCGGTAGTAGAGCATGCTAGTATGTATAGCATACTAATGTTAATCGAAAAAATATTGTGTCATCATGATAATCTGATCTCAATCTTTATAGGGAATCCTATTAAGAAGAAGCATTACATGTTCCTATTAAGAAGCATATTAGTTATTTTCTTTTCCTATATATGTGTTAAGTCTTTTAAGATAAACCCTAGTTTTAAGAACATCACAAGTTTGAGCTGTGAAAAGGAAAAAATAAGCTCGAGACCTTTTTCTTAATAAGGTAATTGAGAATTGAGAATTTTGTCATTCAAAATAAAATTTTTTTTTTGGTACATCATTCAAAATATTAATCTTGTACATGATGAGAATGATTAAATTAATTTATATATGGAAAACTATAGAGTTTGGCTGGTGCTTTTCTAGTTCTGATTTTGGGATATAAGTCTAAATATATGATCTAATTAATCACATGATGTTAGCCTTTCCTCACATCATTCACAACGATAATTTGATCACCACCTGTGTTTCATTTGCAAATTTTATGTTTAAGACTCTTTGCAGTGGGGTCGTTTAGAGAAGATTATGTTTATTTTATGTATTGGGTAATACTAACATCAGTATTAATCTATTTTAATTATCATAGTCCGCAACCTAGTTTGCGACTCTTCCCAATAATCTTTTCGATGGTTGAAAATTATTTTTAACGGTATTTAACTCCGGTAACAACCATTTTAAGACGTTTCATATTGTGATGTTGCTAACTACGACAAACCATTTCGATTTGAAGGGAATTACTTCAAATATTGGCAACAAAAAATATATTTTTTAACAACATAAGAGTTGCTAATATTTTGAAGGAGTAGATTTCAGTTTACTTGAAACAGACGAATAAGCTAAAAAGGATAAAAAAAAATTAGAGAATATACCCTTAAAAGTCTGATAACATGTCTTCTCATCGAAGAAGAAACTAGAAAGGAATATCAGAAAAATGAAGTGTTTGTTTGTCTAAAACAACAATATTAGAAAGAAATCCATAGGTGATGTTCTAAAGTCAACTGTCAAACCTTTCAAGAATCATAAACACACCGTGAAAGGGATGAGATGGGTAACTCAACTGGTTAAACTAGTTGAGTTAAGGGTTAAGAAGCAGGAGGTCCAGGGTTCAAGTCTTGACAAAGGAGAAAAAACTAACATTGTAATACTAACAACTAACGTTGCTTATAAAAAAAAAACGTACGTGAATAAAAACTCAAGATCTTTGGAACAATAAAATGCGATATGAGACAACGAGAAAAATGAGTATATTGTCTGCAAAAATGCATTTCAAGGACAATTTATATTTGAAACAATTAGTGGATCATTTTACCTTTTTCACAAGGGATGTTTTGGAGTTTGACGCCATTTTTTTAACAACTCTAGAGTCAAGTTTACTAATAGGCAAACCAATGAAATAACTTATGCTTTAGCTAGAGCGTCCACATCTTTAGCTAGCTACCACCTCTTTACTAAGAGTCCTTATTGTATTGATTATATTAGAGAGGGTGATTATGTATGATGTTTGGAGGTATATTATAATTTATGTGATGACTATACCGCAACACTTTGAAAGTGACTTGAGTGAGCATTTTCACACCCTACGGATAATGCCTTATCGCAATTGTAAAAGATGAATATGTAAGAGAGAATAAAAAATTGGCATGTGATTCGCCATAGTAGAGATTTTCTTGATATACTACAAAACTTACAAGAGAGATGAAGTGAAGAAACATATGCTAGAATTCGAACTGAGTTCGCATTCTAGGATGAAGAGGGGAAGGATGGGCCTTCCATTGTCAATGTAGTATCCTTCATCAACGTCAACAGTGAGGTAAGCAGCATCTTTGAGGCTTGATAGACGACATGTTCAGGCCTTCCTGCTCCGTCCGCCAAGAAATGATAGCAGCGATAAGCAAAGACAGCTAAATGATAAGGAGTTGGATAGATTTGAAATATCTTTTATATTTCCCGAAAGCACATGAAACTTCCCTCTTATTCGATCTTATTGGCTTAGCCTGGAGAGTTAGACAAATCTTATATAATAGGGGCGAAAAATGGTGAAAGATACAAAAATATTAGATTCTATAAGGTTTGCATCCTAAAATCTAAACTATTTTTCTTCAGATTATATGCACCCTCTGAATTTGGTATTTAAGTAACGAGAATGATATTTTTGAAATTTATGGGACAAACAAACACCCGGGGCGAAAAAGAAAAAGTCCCATAATTATTATTATTACTATTATTATGTGATGTTTTCTCTCTAGGCCTCCCATGTATCTTTTATACCCCAAATATTTTAATTTTGTCCTTGCTAAAAACTTCGGTTCGCAGAAACTGAAATTTTTTCTAGTTCAAATTCAGGAAAAATTTGGTTAACAGAAACCAAATTTTATTTTCAAGGCAAAAAAATTCGGTTCGTAGCAACCAAATTTTTTATTAAAAGGCAAAAAAGTAAAATTCAGGAGAAAAAAAGAATCAAAGAGAGCCTAAAGAGAAAATATCATGCCGTATAATTAATGAAGTTATTGATGAACACGAAAGCCCAACTAGTCCATTACTCAAACAGTGAATTATAGTGGCCCCATATGGCCCACATCAAGCAACCAAAAAACGTGGCTGAAGATGAAGAGCCCGCCACCACACATCGCGTCAGAAAAGCCTACGCTACAAGTCGGCACAACAAGAATTTCACGTACATGCTATTATTAGCCTCACAATATCTTAATCTGCCACTTGGCACCAGCACGTGACACCATAGCGTACGTCATAGTACACCGCAAATCAGCGTATCCAAAACGCTTTGGCCAGTTAGGGCGGTTACGACATTCGTTGGCGCCTTGGTGTCTTCCACGTGGCGGTTCCGTTCCTCCCGCGATTTTTTTTCTTTCAATTCAATCAATTATTATTAAATAAACCTTACATCAATTAATTTTATAATATGCTTTAGATTGAATTATTGTGATGATTAATGATGAGTAATTATTTATTTTATTCTATAAAGTGGCTTTTTCTGTGGTTAAATGATTCATTTTTGTGAATACTGATTTTTAATTTTCTGGATTCCCTATTTGATTTTTACTCATTCACATTTCACGTCACACATTTTCGGTGGTGTGAAAGAGAAATATAAATAGTGGTTAGGAAAAATCGAAAATAATCACAAAACTTAGGGTTTTTGATTTTCGTTTGTTGCATTTTTGAATCAATTATTTGCACAAACGCACGTTCTTGTGAAGTAGAAGCAACGCGCGAGCCTTTGAATTTTAACTTTTAAGCCTCACTTTCTTCGTTTGCTTTTTCATTCAGCATTTTCTTATTCGCTTCTTCAACTAACTCTTTTTTCTCTCACTTTCATCCACACGAATTGTTCTGGTACGTTTTTCTTTCTCATTCTCTGAATTTTGTTGCTTTGAGTTTTGATTATTGCTTCATCATTTTTTATAATTGTTTTGATTATTGTGTTCGTGTTGTGTTAATTTGAATCTGTTTTCGGTTATGTGTGTTAATCTTTTCTTGTTTAGAGAGATAAGTATATAATTATATAATTTCAATTTTGTTTAATTTTAGTTGTTACTGTAGTGATAGTGATTTACTGAACTGCTTTTTAGTTATATTGATTTTTGTTCAATTTATGGTATGGAAATTGGAAATTGAGTAGTGTATTGCAAATTCGAGTAATCGATATTGTGTTTTGCAATTTATTGTGTTAATTTTTAGAATTGGCCTTTTCCATAAAATTAATGTAGTTGATTTTTGATGCGTTTTGAATATGGAATTTTGATTTGTAAATCAATTTAAAATATCAAGTTTCTCTGTTTCAAAAAAGCTGCTACATGAAAAATGAATTTGAATTCACTTGAATGCGATTGGTGATTCCAAAGACTATGTTAAGTGGGATATGGAATTTGTATAATTTATGTAATGGATGATGTCAAGTAGCGTTGCATCCTTGTATGAGCCGTCTTTTAAGCCATCCATAATTTGCATTGGGTTATGGACTTGGAATGTGGTTGACAATTTCATCACCAGTCAGTATCATTATTACTTTAAAATTTTATCTCAAGAACAAGTTGTATACTGGAATCTTCATAGGGTTGTACCTGAGATTTTGAGTGCCCTGTGCGAAATATAAACTTGTTATCCTATTTATTTATAAGCCATGCGCACATTTTAAGGTCTATTTGGGAGTTTAGGAAGGTAGGGAAGGGCTTTTGAAATAAGGGTGAAGTGGAAAGAATGGAGGACTTTGGGAGATGAGGGATTTGGGAAGTTAATTTTTCTCCATAATACAAAATCCCCTATATCGGAGGAGAATTTTAAAGGGTTTGGATAAATTTTTCAAATCCAATTTATGTTGTTACATTACTCACAAAATTAAAATATATTAATCATAAGCATTCATTCATCATTCTCTACAAAATCACTCTCTCAGATAATATGTAAATATATAAGATTTTTCTATATTTTGTTCTCCACTGCAAACTCCCAAACAAAGCCTTAAGCTTCATTTCTTTATCTCTCAGCATGTGTCTGTTAGCTTTTGACGTTGAATTTAACCGTAGTCCTTTTTCACTTCTGTCCTTTACATCTCTGTTCTGTAGCTTATTATTTCATGGTGAAAATTATCTCTAGTTACGGATAGACCTTTTGCTGCACCTTAATCAAAGAAAAAACAAATTTTCCAACGGTGCATTCCTGTATTTGTGTCCAGAGAAACCATTTTTTACTGAGGCATTGATTTGATTTTAACTCTTTCAGGTGATCGACACGATTTCGATTTCAAATGTCTTTCTTCATGGGTAATGAATGATATTTCACAGTACCAGGAGCAGGGATGGACATTGTTGCTCTTTTAACTTCTGCTGGAATTAACATTGCTGTATGTCTGGTGCTCTTTTCACTTTATTCTATATTAAGAAAACAGCCCAGCAATGTTAATGTGTACTTTGGACGGAGACTAGCATCTCAGCATTCAAGACACATTGATTTCTGGCTGGAAAGATTTGTTCCCACTCCCGGCTGGATGTTAAAAGCATGGGAACCATCTGAGAGTGAGATATTGACTATTGGTGGCTTGGATGCTGTAGTTTTTGTAAGGATAGTTTTGTTCAGGTTGTTCGGTCCTTCTAAAATTTGATTAATTTAAGTTCTTTGCCTTGAGTTATCTTGAGGAATATTGCATTAGTGAATTTGATTTGCTTTGTTATCTGAATCATATGTCAAGAATAAATATTTGATAGTATTCACATGCATCATGCACCATAAAAATATTCTGGTCAATGTTAGTTAACATGCTACTGCTGCACAACAATTTTATCACTTTGTAATGATTTTATGTTGTTTCGTTTTCATTAATAATAATTTCTCATGAGAGTCAATCTTTTGAGTGGTTGCGGCAAAGAGCAGACAAACATTGAAATTGGTTTGGAAATAAAAGATCCATCTAAAAAGCATACTTGATTGGATATTGTGTTTCTAGCTCTTGGATGGTACAAGTACTAAAAATCCAATATAATATAATTAAATTTTATGCTTTGATTTTATGATCTGTGGCAAATGTGTTTCTAGCTGTCTATCACCAATAATGATGATTTTCTGCATGAACAAGAATGCTTTTGCATCGTTAACCATTTATATATCCGTCACCACCATTATCAAGATTTGTGCTCACAGAGAAAGGAGCAACATTGTTGTTGAGTATGCATAATGCTTAATTGATATAGATATGCCAGTTGACTCATCAATTAACTAAAATAGTGATGCTAAGTTTGAGTTTGTATTGTATTCTGTATGGAATTTATGCATTTTTAACTTGATTACAGCAAATCATTATACCCAACCTTTGTTTACTTGCCTTGGTTTTACTGTGTTTGGTTTCACTCCATTATATGTTATTTCAAATCAAAATTCAGTTGCCATCTTGAGCCTATACTAACTGTCAATGATGCTCTTGACTTGAACAGTATTCGAGTTTTTTTCATTGCTGCTGTCATCTGCACTGTTCTAGTGCTTCCTGTGAATTACTATGGTACATACCAAGTGGATAAGAAAACTCAAAGAAGGTCACTGGAAGTATTTACCATTGAGAATGTCAAACAAGGTTCAACATGGTAAGAGTTATATCTTATTTTTCGATGTAAGTGCTAATTATGTGATGGAAATTCATACAACAATCATGTAAACCTGTAACTTCACCGCAAAAAAGATTACACAGTGAACTATTTCTGAACAATCTGAAAAAAGAAATGATAAAATTGAAAGTAAATATCCCACATCTCATGATTCCCTCCCACATATCCACCGCCTTGTTAGAAATAATTCTCCCTGTCTCCCATTCTCCCTCCCGCACCTTTTGCATGATTATCAGCCCTTGTACCTCCTTAACACATGAATATAACTCTTCTCGTTGTAGTAAACATTACAGAGCGTGGTGAATGACTTAGTTGATCCACTCCCTCCCCTCACTGTCACGAATATCAAGGCCTAACTCATCCTTACAAAACCGGCTTGTAAGGTGGGGATTTCCTCCTCTTTATAAACTCTTCTCAAGAGTCCTATCTATCCGATGTGGGACTAAATCCCACCGAGTGTTGGCCGCTAACACACCCCCTCACGCTTCAGCCCGGCCCAATGGGCCTGAAGCGTGAACGATGTCGGAAACCCAACGATAGACCCGATAGGCTCTGATACCATGTCACGAAAATCGAGGCCTAACTCATCCTTACAAAACCGCCTTGTAAGGTGGGGATTGCCTCCTCTTTATAAACTCTTCTCAAGAGTCCTATCTATCCGATGTGGGACTAAATCCCACCGAGTGTTGGCCGCTAACACTCACTTGGATATCTATCATTATATAATATTAATTTAATCAGAATATCCAATAGCATGTACAAGCTGACAAAGGAATAGAATATAAAAGGTAACTCGAAGTTTCATAGGCAGGAATGAACAATGCTCAAAGAAAATTGTAGCGCTGCTATGTTCTTTAATGGCAACTTTTTTCGTTTTCTCGTTTGACATTTCTTTGTCGCTGAATAAATTACTCAAGTCTCCTTTATTTGGAGTTCTTATGCTAATTTTTTCTCCACAATATGGAAGAGTTAGTTATACAAAAAAAAAATGTGAAATTGTAGTTACTATAGGCCCGAGTCATTCTACTTTACTTATTTTGTTATTTGTTTTTAAAATTATATGTTGATGAAGTAATAATTCATGTTTTATTCAGGAATACATGAGCAATCTGCAATTGATTACTTATTTGTGGTTTTTCTTATTTTGTATGTTAGGCTTTGGGCTCACTGTCTTGCATTATACATCATAACACTTGCAGCCTGCACTCTTCTTTACTTTGTAAGGAGCTTTCTCTAACTGTTTTAGCATAATATTGACCCACAAGTTTCTTTTTTTAGTTTTCTTTTCCAATTTTTAAATATGACTAATCAATTAGTGTTTTTGTTTAGGAATTCAAGAAAATTACTAAGTTGAGGCTACAGCATATTAGTGAATCTCCTCCAAGTCCAAGTCATTTTACTATTCTTGTCCGATCAATTCCCTGGTCTGCAGACGAATCGTACTGTGACACAGTGAACAAATTCTTCTCATATTACCACGCATCAACATATTTGTCTCACCAGATGATTTATGACTATGGCAAAGTTCAGAAACTGAAGGTGTGCTTCTTACCTTTTTCAAATATTTTTATATTGTCATTTTGTCATCATACTGTTTTTCTTTTTGTTGAAGTTATGGTGTTTTAAATAAAAGGAGAAGAGAAATATTAAGGAATTTGAATATGATATTTGTGTAATATATGATCAAGGTAGTTAAAATTGAGATTCCAGCATGGATCATAAGATCCTACAAAATTCGAAAGATAGTATATATATTTATATTAATCCATATAAATGTATATTTTTGGTGTAAACCTGGTATGCTTCACAGCACGTGCAACCGTTGAGACAAATCCCTCGGGTCGGTTGGACCACAAAACACAATGGATGGAAAAGCCTCAGTAGTTTTATTGCTGCTGCATTTCCATATAAATGTATAGCACCAATAAGAAAAAGACCATTTAAATCAATACTATAAACACTTAATTAAACTTTGTCAAGACATTGGTTTCTAAATCTATTTTTAATTTTACTGTTTTAACTTACATTCAATGAAATATTATTCTATTCAAAGCATCTCAACTCCTCCCCGGTTTGGGCTCGGATTATGATTCTTAATGTTTGAGTATACAACTTTTCTCAATTTTTATTTTTCATTAATATAAACTTGTATTACTATTCTTGTTGAGAGAACAGATTTATATATTTATTTATTTTATCTGGATCTTCTTTCCCCAGGACGATGCTGAACAAATGTGCAAGGTACTTAGAGATGCTTCATTGGAAAAGTCTTGTAAGCCAAGTTTTGTGCCATGTTGCTGTTTGGGATCTACAGATTCTTTTAAGTTGGGTTCCAAAGATATGGGTAGTATTCATGGGAAAACATGCTACACTGACATAGATGCAAGGAAAAAGGTATCAGTTCCACCTGAATTGGTTTATATAAATTTATATAATTACAACAAATGTGAATTTTCCTTTCCATGATTGGCATTGAACTACTGCATTTAGAACTTTAATATGTGATCAAGATCAGTTGATATTGTTGTATGAGAAGAGAATATAAACATATTTTCAACCATTCATTGTTGGATAATTTGTTACACAACTATCCATATATTTATTCTTGACTTGTCTCTCAACTCAATATAATTAGTGTTATCTTCTTCTGTGTGATGTACCATTATTTATTATCTAATGAAATGCAGGTTATTAATTACGATCCTTGTTGTCATTTAGTAGTTACATGAAGCATGCAAATAATTTCAGATTATTTGGTAACATTTTTTTTATGCTCACTAATTTATGCTAAAAGTTTGGATCTCTGACAGCACGAATTCCCAGCTGCTTTTGTGTTCTTTAAAAGTCGGTATGGTGCTCATATGGCTGCACAGACCATACAAACATCAAATCCTATGGTATGGGTGACAGAAGCAGCTCCCGAGCCACATGATGTTCACTGGTCCCACATTCGTGTACCATATAGGCAGATTTGGATCCGTAAGATGGCTACTTTTGCGGCTTCGGTTGCCTTCATGCTTGTGTTCCTTATCCCTGTTACATTTGTACAAGGATTGACCCAACTAGAAAAGCTTCAGAAAATGTTCCCTTTTTTGACAGGGGTACTTACAAAGTAAGGCATTTCTGCATATATGAGGAATGAGCATCATGGACTTATGTTGAATTCACATTTTTTAACCATTCGCATTGATCAGGAAGGACTTTGAGAAAAAGAATTATGCATGATATACAGTCTTGTACCATTTAAATGATGGTGTAAATAAGAAAATTACAGTCTTGTACCATGTAAATGATGGTGTAAATGATAGGGAAAAATAATGTCCCTACTCCTACAAAATAACAAAACCCATTTACGTTAAAATATACTGAAGTGAAAAAACATATTCATCTTTTTCTGGGGAGGAAATTATAATTTTCAAAATTAGATCGGAGGACGGTGTAATTTAAGCATTTTTCAAAAGAGAAATGTAATTTACCATAATAACTCAGACATGGAATATGGAGTTTTAGATAGGTATTTTTTTAATTTTTGAATTGCTATGAAGTTCACTGTAAATTGATTCTTTCAATCCTCTTTTGCAGTTCATATGTGAAACAGGTGGTGATTGGTTACCTACCAAGTGTGATATTGGTTTTATTTTTGTTGGCAGTTCCACCTGTGATGATGCTATTTTCAACAGTCGAGGGTTCTATTTCCCGCAGTGGAAGGAAGAAAAGTGCTTGTTGGAAAGTTTTGTACTTCACAATCTGGAATGTGTTTTTTGTTAATGTTTTTACTGGTTCTCTTATCAATCAAATTCTAGTATTTTCTAGCATAAAAGACCTGCCTGCACAACTTGCGAAGGCAGTGCCCTCTCAGGTGATTTATCTAGGCTCCTAGATGACAGCGTGTACTTTAAATCACATACCCTTTATTTCAATCTATTTTGTTATGCTTTAGGGTATTGTTGTATTTTCTTGTTGAATTTATTTTGTGTGCTTGAATGCATTAGAGATCTGAGTAACACTCGACAATGAACACTCTTTTTAACTTTTAGAAGAGATACAAGGACAGCTCTTCTGTGATTCATATGATTTACTAGGTTTTTTCATCGCATGCAGGCTACCTTCTTCACGACTTATGTTTTGTCATCTGGTTGGGCAAGTTTGGGATTTGAACTTCTGCAAATTTGTCCTCTTTTATACAATCTATTCCAGAGATTCCTACTCAGGGTTAAGGATGATACACTTAGTGGCATATCTTTTCCATACCATACAGAAGTCCCAAGGATATTACTGTTTGGATTTCTTGGGTTCACCTGTTCTATTCTGGCACCTCTAATGCTTCCCTTCTTAGTGGTCTACTTTTTGCTTGCGTACGTTGTTTACCGAAACCAGGTTAGTATTTTTATCACATGTTTGTCTTCTCTTTCTTCGTTATGGAATTCGTTGTTCTTAATTTTCCATTATGCACAATAAAACACTCCCTAATTTGTGCTTGGGGATTCTTTTTTATTTATGTTTTGTATTTTATTTTAAGAATTAAGGGGAGTTTGGGTAGATAGTTTAATTAAGTATTATTCAATATATATACTTATCATTTATTTTTTTTATCGAAAAGGCTATAATTTATAATCACTTACAATATAAGAGCTAATATATAAGATGTGAAGAGAAAATGGGGTAATCTCCGCATAAGCTTTGTATAAGATGTTTTCATAAGCTATCTTAGGGAGTTTAATGTAAATAAGATGAAAATGGTGCTCATGTGATAAGCTAAATAAACTCTTCCAAACACTTCCTTAATATCTAAAAAATTGGTCATACACAATTACTAGATTTAAGTAGTAATCATTTCTCACAGTTTTAGAGAATAGTGGGTTGCAGCATGGTTCACGTCACTTTGTTTTAACAAATGAAATGATACAATAAAGGAATTGTTAAAAGATGTTGAGAACTTGAACTTAATGCCTAGCTCTCATGGAACCCTACTAGTAAGGATATTTTACTTCCTTTTGGCTGAAATGGTCATACTGCTAGTGTACAAAATTTTTTGTCAAGGTCTTGAGTGCATGTTTGAGAATTAGAAAATGTGTGACTTGATTCTCATATTCTTATCTATCCTGGCAGTTTCTCTGCTTAAATCCACCTAGTCCTGTCAGTTTTCTAGCGATAGTCGGATGGAAATATAAAAAAAAAAAACTGTGATGTACATATCCATGCAATGATATGTGATCACATTTGATTTGTTTCTAGGATAATTTGCTAAGCAAAATACATGATGCAGTCTACTTTACCTCATTGAATGAATATCTCCATGATTTGTTTCAACATTTGGGAAAAGCTTCTGTAATGACATTACCCTTTTTTCAGATTCTTAACGTGTACGTTACAAAATACGATAGTGGGGGACAGTACTGGCCTATTGCACACAACACAACGGTCTTCTCTTTGCTAGTTGCTCAACTTATCGCACTTGGGGTGTTTGGACTAAAACGCTCTACAGTTGCATCTGGATTTACCATTCCCTTGATCATTGTTACCCTTCTTTTTCACCAGTATTGTAGGCAACGATTTATCCCCGTATTTAAAAGCAATTCAGCACAGGTAAATCTCCCTTTCTCACGGCTCCTTCTTCACTTCCTAGTCTTTCATTCACTGCTTTAAACTTAACTCTTTGTTTTAGATTCTTATTGATATGGATAAGAAAGATGAACAATGTGGAAAGTTGGAAGAGATTTATGAACAATTACGTTCAGCCTACCACCAACCCATGTTAGTGCCGCATGCCCCGACCCCATCCGACTGCCCCAGCCCACAAGAGGACAAGCGGTTTATTGAGAGTTCAGAAGATATTGAGAAAGGTTTGTTTACTTTATATAACGGTTGAGGTTTCAATTTTCAGGCAATGTTTTTTAATTTGGCTATGTTTTCTTTTCAATTTTCAGGCAAAGAAGTTGGTCAACAACTTAGACCGGGGCCTATCCATCGCACGGTGAGTTCGAGCTCAAATAAATCGGTACTTGGTGCAAATCAAATGAGCGATCCGGCTTGTACATTGAATAAGAATATTCCTGATGTGTCTGATCCAGTGCATCAACATCTAATTAATGATGGATTATGATGGTCTCTTGATTCATTGTTCATAAAATTTATTCAAATGTAAATTGTAAATAGTTTTTCCCTAAAATAATCTCCAATTAAAGATAAATAGACAAATCAAATAGACGTAATTAAAATTTTCCCGGATAAAATGTTTTGTAGTTGCAAACGATATTGTAAATTGAAAGCTGAAGTGGTTATCGAGGAGGTGATATACTTTCTTCATTTCTCCATCCATGTCTATAGTTCAAGGGTTTGAAGAATATTTGGAGTTTTTACAGTCATATTATCATGTTTATATCACTTAAACTGTGGTGATGAATAGAGGAAATGCAAGCGACCAGCAGCAGGAGTTCCCTGAAGTTTGGAACTTGTGATGAGTATGTTACCGGCGGTTAGGGGTGGAAATAAGTTAGACCGGCCTACATGGGCCTAAGGTTTGGCCTAATGAAACTGAATGGCTAGATTGTTGTTTAGCTTCAATTTAGTTTGTACATTTATTACAATTACAACGACAAAAATGAGAATGCACTGTTATTACAAGTGTGTTTGTTTCGAAGGTTGAAATTACAATTTTGTGAATATTATTCTTTGGAACAAATGTTATCAGAAATTATATTCTTGTCAACGTATTTGATAAATAGTTTATTCTCAAAAAAAAAAAATTATTGACAGAGGGCCGAAGCCCTTCTCAAGATATTTTAGAGGTATGAATAAATTGTATTCTTGAAATTAAAAAAGAAAACCTAAACGTATTTTGTTAAAATTTAAAACAACCATAAAATTGAAATATTCAATATTCATTAAATTCTAAATCTATAATATGTAATAAGCCAGACATATTTCTCTTTCTCTCTCCTCTCCTCATTCAACCTCATTCCTCACATTTATTTCCCTTTCTCATTCTCATTCACGTTAATTGATCATTCCTCACATTTATTTCCCTTTCTCATTCTCATTCACGTTAATTGATTCAACATTTAATAGTGGATTTGTCTAATTACTCATTCCCCTATTCAATTTTGTCCATATCATGTTATCGTTTACTATTATTAAGGATCGCATCAATTTACCATTTAATAGTGGATTTGTCCATATCATGTTATCGTTTCCTATTAAATATATTTCAGGAAACATATTTTTAACGTATGCTGAGTTTCCTGAAAAATATGTTATCGTTTCCTATTAAATGGATTTCTCTTTTAACGTATGCTGAGTTTCCTGAAAAATATGTTTCAGGAAAAATATATTAGTTGTCCAATTACTCATTCCCCTATTCAATTTTGTCCATATCATGTTATTGTTTACTATTATTAAGGATCGCATCAATTTACCATTTAATAGTGGATTTGTCCATATCATGTTATCGTTTCCTATTATTAAGGATCGCACCAATTTTGACTAATAATATTAATGATAGTTTTTGTATATATGTTAATTAAAATAATGAGTAAACCATTCAAGTTGGTCAAACTATCATTAATCTCTCCAATTCCGTTTATGGTATTAGTATTACTATTTTACTATTATTATTATTATAGTAGGATTTTATTTTTTGACAAATATTAAAGATTTAATTGACTAGCAAACACTAAATAAAAAAATTATGAGTTTATAATGATGCATGTTTTGGTTGTTATTGTCACGCAGCCTTGATATATGGTATTTATGCCACACAAAATTCAAATATTCTCATAAAATTGTCACATGGTATAAGGAAATGAATTTTCTTCTATGAATGATTTGACATTAATTTCTCATATGCAAATTTATTAAATGGTTGATCAATGTATAGTTGTGACCAAATTGTTCCTCTTCATGATTATATTTATCACATTAATTATTTGATCTTCATTTTTTTTGTTTTTTGTAACCGGATAACTTTTTAGCAACTTGAGGGGTACCAATCATTATAGCATTTTTTTGCATTCACATGAATAAAGGGGATTTTTTTTTTTACAATATAAATGAAGGCATTTTTTTTAAAACAAAATAAAGGATAAAGGGATGTTAAAACTTTTTTTTAAGCAAAAGGGAAGTTAAAACTTAAAACCGTGTATAACGAAAAAAAACTTAAAACCGTGTATATATTATAATTATAAAAGAAATTATAATAAAAGAAATAAAATGAATATGCCAAATTCATTGTGAATAAGTAATAAGTAATTAGCCTTTATTAGTTTATTACCATTTATCTCTTACCATTGATATGTGATATGATCCACAAATCACGATCAATTAAATATTAAATAGTTAATTTTTTTTATTGTGTTGTTTTCATCATGTCTCTATTAACCTTATTTTGCTATAAATATAGCTTTTAATCGTAAACATTTGTTGCAAAATATTGATCTTGCTTTAACCAATTTCAATTTTTCTTTCTCACAAATTTCATTTTTTTTCTTGCTTTTTAATTCTATCTATAATTATTTTTTGTGTATTGATTCTTTGTTTTGAGTTTGTTTGTTTATTTGATCTTTTATTAGAATGTTCAAAGTTGCAGGTTAAAATCGACCAACATGACACAATGAAAGATCTATCATAAGGTAAGTGGTGATAGTTTAGTGTCAATAATTAAGATTATTATATGCATCGGTTATTAAGATCATCACACATGAAATAAATGGTGATAGTTTAGTGTCAATAGTGATAGTTTTAATCCTTCTAAAAGTAATACCCATGAAGTTTTCTTCATTCAAGGATCCCAGGACCACTTGATCAAGCTAAATGCTTTATGATTTATATATGTTCCTATAAGATCAATATTTTCTTTATCAGTGTGTAATCTTCATTTTCAAAGGATTGTTTTAAAAAAAATACCAACGATTTTGACTTTCTCTTGCTTTAAAGAGAAATTTATATTTTCATACAAAAAAACTTATAACTAAATTAAGAGAATGAATAAACGGCAATGTAAATTTATAAAATAGCCGTTCAAATAAGGTACTAATTTTAATTTATGAATATATATGTATAATTTTTTATTTATTTAAAATATAATTAATGACATTGATCATTAAGGTACTAATTTTAATTTTTAATTCTATTTTATATGCAGATTCGTTTGCTAGAATGATGATGGTCTCATCTAAGGCACGAATTCAAGACACTGAATAGTAGTCCTTTACCTTCTTTTTTTTTAGTTGTGTACATGTTTTTCAATTTACTACTTATACATTTTAGAGATTTATGTTCAACTGTTGCAATGTAATGTAACTTGATTAATGATGTAGACATATATAACTTTTCTTTAATTTCAATGCTTTTGTCGAATGCATTATTTATGATAATTTTTTATGGCATAAGGTAATTTTATTAATCAAGACATAAGGTATATATGCTAAAATCGTAACACACACCATCCAATAAGGTCATATAATAGAAAATTAAAAGAAAAGGATCCCATCACAGTACACCGTGTTGCTGGAGCTAAACAACAATAACCCCAAATCTCTTAAAAACTCAAAATTAGAAAATTATGTCGCGCAATTAAATAACTGAAGACTATTAATGTGTACGATTAAATAATAAAAAATTATGTCCGAAATTTGTGACTAATTTTTTGGGTCGTGTTAACCTTAGAGTACATGTTAAGAATTCAAAGATCAAAATATTCTCTTCCGTTTGTGCATTTCATTTATGAAAATTTAAAAGTTGAATTAACTGCATGAATTCAACAACAGACGTTCAGCTCATTAAAAGTCCTGTAATCGCTCCATTTTTTCAATCGGATGGTCCATATCAAACTAACAGTTGACCGATCCTATAATCCTGCTATTTTCATTTTGGTCTGTCATTCATTTGATATTAATTGCCAATATTGAAATAATTAATAGTTAATTCTAAAAACAAGGTGATAAAATATACAATGAAACCGTGTCAATTAAAGAATGCATATTTCTCTTGATTCTTCTATACATTTTTTAACGCATGACATCTCAAAAAAAGGTATTAGAACATTTATCAATTATAGAAATATATGTATTATAGATGTATATATGTTGTTTATTTACAAGACCAAATACAAAAAATACAAAATAAACATAGTAATAATTTAGCGAACTAATTAGTAATATCAAAAACAGATCTTTATTAAGAAAAAATGCAAACATTTGAATGATCCGGTCTAATTTAATGACTATAAATAAATAAATTTTGGTCTAATTTAAAAATATTCAAATTAAAATGATTTGATACACCACAATTTTAAGTAGTGAACAAAACATTTTAAATTGAAAAAACAAGAAAAAAAATGTATCACTACTATTTAGGTAACTTATCAATACTTGATTCAATAATTTAAGAACAATTAATCTTTAATTTTGAATTTGTGAATTTGAAATGTATCCTTCCTTTTTTCAAAAAAAGAGAAGAAGTTGTATCCTTCCTAATATATATCTTTGCGCATAATATATACGTCTGGTGCTCATGTTTTTCTATCCCTTCTCTTTTTTTCTTTCTTTGATTTCTAAAATTTATTCTAATTTCTGATTTCTATTTCTAATTTTTCATTGTTTCTTTTGTAGGAGTTGCCGATCTATTCCACATCAACACCTCCAATGTGCTATAGGTTGTTTATCATCGATTATCAAAATTTTCCTCATCTTTGTTTTGTGTTTTTTATTATTTAATTATTTAATTTGTCCATAAAAATTATGTGTATTTCTTCTTTCTTTTTTGAGGAGATGTGTATTTCTTTTTTTATTGTGGAATTTTGTGGTTTGCATGTGTGCTATGTATATCTAATTATGGGTTGATTTTTCATTTTTTATATTGGTAGTCTTTTTTAACACTGATCTTATTTTTGGGATCATATTGGTTGATTTCATGCATATTAACAGTTATTTGGTAATTTGCTTAGAGATGATTATACATGTATCCACAAACATATGTAGCTTATGCCTATAAATATATATACACACACGTGTATCTGACCGAAATATGGAACAAAGAAACAAAATATAGATGTAATCAGTTAATGTTAGCATGTCTCTTTAGTTTTTCTACTACTTTGTTTAAGTGTCTAAACTCAATTTTTATTCCATTATTTTTACCGCATTCAGTTTATAACAAATACTATTTAATAACATTTTGCTGTTTAAAAAAAAAAAATTCTAACAAGCCAGCTATAATATAATGTGCAATGGTAGAGAGCTCCTACCTGGCTAACTTTGAGCCAATTAAGTATAGATGAACTTGAATACGCTCATATGCAACGGTAGAGAGCCACTAACTTTTAAATTGTTATTTGAGGACACACTTCCAAAATATGTATATACTGGTATTTGAGTCTTCATTTACCTTTGTTGTACCTCTTCCTTTGATAATGTATATTGTGCTTTTTTAATTGTTTCAATGTCTTTGAATTGGAAATAGAACCAATTCTCAGTAATGATGGGCTATACACTAACATGGAAACAAGGTAGATGACATGTAAATAAAAATGCATTCCATGATGCTTTAGGTAAATAAAAATGCATTTCATGATGGGCTATACACCGGATGATTTCATATCATGCTACTGCCATTTAGATATATTCTTTTGTTTTCTTCTTTCCTTTTTTTAAAACATGATTTGTATTTTTTTTATTTGCGCAACCTTGACTATTTTTTTAGAGATATACAATAACATATTTCTAATTCCACAACAATCACGGGTTATGGAACATTTGATTAAAATAATATTAAATTTGTTAATTTCGTGCTAACTTAATTCTTTTTGAAATGTGTAGCTTTGTTCCACATGAAACTTTTTTGCTGTGCGAGTAAATCTTATGTATCAACTAATAGGAAAGTTTCAAAAGTATATTGTCAAATGATAGTGCTATATCTTTAATATATATATGAGATGACCCTCCCATTTTCAATTTTCAAGGATTTACTCATATTCTATCCATGACTCAATTTCAGATTTTAATGGCATTTTAGATTTTACTGTTGTTGTTTCTCAAGTTTAATGCAAAGGGCTCGCCGATGTTATTTTCAAATACATTCAAGCCTGACGAGGAATTCATTTTTGGTCTAGCATTGTTTCTGAATGTTAGTATATGTCTATAAAATATTTGTGGTATTATTAAGTGGTTGACTGATGTCACTAGATTTACCCTATGTGAAGTTGTTTTTCCTATTGAATATATAAGTGAAGTGATAATATATGAGAACTACATATTGTAATGTCTCCGCGTATATTTATTATGAGTTATCGATTTTGGCTTACTTTTTACATTTAAAATTTATTGATCAATGCAAAGTTGTAAAAAGAAAATTATTGCAAACCATATTTTTAAAATTGACAGTGATTAAGCTAAAGTGGTTAATCAACTTCATCTAAAATGAAAACATTTGGAAAAATTTAAGTTGGATTCCTATATTTTTAAAATTGATAGTGATTTCAATTTTGTCATATAAACTTGCAAAAATATATATGATGATGATGTCAACATCGATCTACAGCGATGATAATTTCATAATTTGTGAAAAATTTAACTATAGAATTGATTGATGAGCAGACATGATTTCCTATTTCTCAAAAAATGAATAGAACAAAACCATTGTTGCACCAAACATCTTTGAGTGAGCTCCTTTGTCTCTATTTTTTTTTTTACAATCCCGTTTACCCCTTTTTATTTAAAATAAAATATAGTAATGCATGTTTTTTTTTTTTTTTTGATAAGTATAGTAATGCATGTTTAATTAAACTCTCTTAATAAAACAAAGTCTAGCTCAGTCTTCATAAAAATAAAAATTTGGTCCGTCTATTCCAAAATATCATTTTTTTTGTCACAAATTAATTTTTGTTTTGGAATTTTAGTCATTTTTTAATGATATGAGATGTCATTTCTAATGTGAAAAGAGGGTTCATGTTGCTTCTTATATATATATAACAAACATTGTATTAATAAGGAGTACAAATTTTACACTAATTTTACGTTATAATTTTCTTTTTTAAAACTAATTTTATACCGTTAATCAATTTTAACCATGTATTTCACCAAATCATTCCACTACATCCCACTTCAATTATATGACATGGAAAAATTTTAGATTCCTATTAGATGTCAATGTAAAATTAATTTACACCGACATAGCATATTCGTTAAACTCTTTTTAATTATAAAAAATTTAATATTAATATGTTATTTTTTAATTGCATTTTTACCCGTGCTTGGCACGGGTCCGGATACTAGTTTGCAAAACATACTAATAAAACATGTGATGAATATGAATGCTCTAGCATTACTTTATACATGTTTAAATGTCAAAACATACTAATAAAACATCACAAGTCGCTGCACATATAGGTTACACGAATAATACTGATAAATTGCACCATTAGGTTTGTTTCATTCACTTGAATAAGAAGGGAATAAATAAAACAAGATGATTGAAAGTGGTTATTGATGTATGATAAACAAATGAAGACCGATGAAACAAGTTCAAAAGATTAACCCAACCACACTGTTTACATATTTTTAGAAACTTAGAACTCTACTATTTGTCTACCTCCTCGAACCAAAAGGTGTGCCATGTACTCATTCAGTGTTTGTTCTTTGCTTCTTCGAAAAAATTTCTCCAATACCATAGTAACTGCATTAGTCCACCATTTCCAACATGCCAAAGAAACAACTTTTGTTCTTCTGAGAACCATTCTGTAGTAAACTTGAGCAACACTTTCCATTTCATAGTAAACTGGAGCAACACAAAAAAGCCACACAAACCCAAACGCCGCCATTTTAAATCATTCACCTGTCAAGTGGCAACACATGAGCATATACAACACAAACAAGATAGTGATAGAAAGTAATCAACCAAGAAATTGTGGAACAATAAAATAATAATGCAACAATATACCTCAGATCGATGACACAAATCTAGGGACATCTCCTTCAAAAAATGAGCCACCATGCAGCCACTAAAGAGGCCAAGAATTGGTTGCCCACTTGTAAATAATGCATATGAAACATCGAATAAAAAGTTAAAGATGAAATATCCGAAAAGCAACCACTTTAATGCATCTTGAACAAGAAATTGAAGTCTATCTAGGAGTGTATACTGAACTTTTCTCCCTTGAAATTCTTGAACCAGACTTGGCATTGCTTCTTTGAATTTCTCTACCTTAAACTCATTAGGCTCGTTATGGTCTGCTGCCGATGCTTTAATTGAAGTGGTATGAGTATAAATTGTTTGATGAGGAAGATAAATTTCTGAGCGTTTATGGAAATAACAAGGTTGACATCGAAACGGCAGAAGCTACACAAAAAAATGACATAAGTAGATTGACTTGCACATACATGAAGAATAACATGTGTATTCAATATTTCCATCTAAAAGACATCTCCATTAATGTTGCTCTCAATTGATAGCACCAATTATAAAATTATTCTATTTTGTACCTTTACCACTTCCAAGTTATACCTCTTAACAACTAATCACCCAATGCTTATCCCCAGTGCCGTGCTCCTGACAACAACAAAATTGTTACCGTTCTCCTAAGCCAATATCTCCTTTTAACTTTTAAGTATCAGCTTATCCCTCTTCTTACACTATAACACAACTCCATAGAAACAAATAGTTGGGGTGCTCTAATGTTCTTTCAAAACTGAATTTGACAGTATTTTTTATCATTCATTTCTCTCAAAACTGAAGTTAGGGTGCTCTATCAGTGTTAAGAAGTCTCACATCAGTTGCGAGATGGCCTGAATACGTGTTTATAAAGTAGAGGTAATACTCACCTTACAAACTGGTTTTGTAAGGTTAAGTTAGACTCAACCCTCAATTCTAAGATGGTATCAGAGCCTCTCTATGATCCGTTGGGCCACCTGCTATCAAGTTTCTGATCGGGTCATCACCCATTTATATCCACGCTCTAAGCCCAATAGTGATGGGCGCGAGGGTGTATTAAGAAGTCTCACATCGGTTGTGAGATGACATGAATATGTGTTTATAGAGTAGAGACAATCTTCACCTTACAACCCGATTTTGTAGGGTTGAGTTAGACCCAACTTTCGATTCTAAGAATTGGTTATCATTCATTACTTGATATACCTATCCTACATGTTATACTCCAGTTTACCGATGATATGAGAGCAAGTCTAAGACCTAAGTAGACACGAGGCACGACGCGGACATCGACACGTCAAAATCGATAAAATTACATAATTCAACATAATTATGTGTGTTGGTATCGGACACAGACACATGTTTGACTCTGGAACACGTTAAGAGTTTCGAGCTTCATAGCCATATACACATAGTTCAACCTTCTCTCTAATCTAAATATCAATTGTAACCAAATTTTTCTAGCTTGTGAAAGCAAGTGGCATTTCCTTTTTAACCCTTTGCATCAATATTTTCATCATGCCAAAACTTCAACACCCTTAATCTGAATCAATGCCTCTCATATATCAATATTTTCCTAACTTTTAATTTGTTCACTCAATTACTAAAAAAAATAGTTATTGATTTTTATGACACAATTTTTATTTTTGAAATCCATATCCTTAGGGCACAAGTTACACGACACAAATATAAAACCCTAAAAGAAAAAACCAACAGAAACGTAGGTAGGTAGACAGCTAGACAAAACCTAAAATCATACCCGAAATAGAATGTTTAAGGTTGAGAAGAAGAAGAAGAAGAAGAAGAAAATTATACCCGAAACCTTAGAGGTGAAGGAATTGCAAGCAAAGACTGAGTCGCCATCCTTAATTTTTTCTTCACGGCCTAAAACCCTGTCATCATCGTGTTCTACTTCTATTGAGTGGACAATATATGGGCCTGGCCCAATTCCTTGTTGTAATTTTTTTAATTTTTTATAAAGGTGAATTGGATTGAGATTTTATAAGAGAGATTTACTTTTATCACCCTATGTCTTTCCCATTTTATGTTATAAAAATGATTTTTTTTTTTGAAAAATGTCGTTCCCTACTTAAGTAGCGGACGTTATAAAGGTAGGACTTTTTGGGGGGTGTTCGCTAAATAGCGGATAAAGGTATTTTAATAATTTCATAGGGCACGCGACAAATGAAGTAGGTTGGCAAAAGTGAATCTCTTTAAAAGATTATTTTGAAGATTTTAAATTATATTTTGTGAAATTGTATTTGTTTTGTGGAATTTTAACAAAAATTGTACCAGATTTGTAATCTATTCAGAACACATACAAGGAGGTCCCGACTTCTTACCACAAGCCATTGTCAGGATAAGAATTTAATCTCAACAACCACCTATGAAACTGTTGCCCAATATTTGAATTAATTTTTCCTAGCCTTCCAAATCAACCAAAGAACCGTATGTCAAACCAACAACAAACCTTTCAACCCGAGAACAGATCCTCTCCCGTCACATTTTTGTACAGTGAAATCCTAACCATTTATTCATTTTAATTATTGTAGCATTAATATTAAAAGAATAAATAAAGGGTGTGGATGAGCACTAGACCTCATCCCGTGAATAACTCACGGGAGAGGATATATACGAAAAGTACCTAAAAAAATGCACGTAAGTTTTTTCCGTTGATTGATCAGTCCTAAAAAGAAACTACTCATTGGCATTTCAATCTAATTATCACAACATAATAAATATAATCGACAATGAATAATAAATTAATAACGTAAGGAATTACTTCACTTATGAGATGACCTAAGGTTTATTTAAATGCGATGCATCAATAACTTGGTAGAAAGGACCACGGTTCGATCCCCTGCAACTGCATTTGGGAGGGGACTGAAACCACTTGATACCAGAACTCGCCCCAAACTCTGGACTACTAGGGCCCCCTTCCCCTAGGAACCAGAGGGTGAAAACCCAAACAAAAAAAAAAATGCTTCGTTTCTTCTTTTTGTCAAAAATTTAGGACTAAACCAAGATATTTAAATGTCAAAACAAACTAACAAAACATCACAAGTCGCTGAACATATATGGTTACATGAATAATGCTCATAAATTGCAACATTGAGTTTGTTTCATCAACTTGAATAAGAAGGGAATAAATAAAACAAGTTCATATGAAGAAGATGATTGAAAGCAGTTAGTTGTTGTATGATAAACTAATGAATGATGGATTAAACAAGTTCAAAAGATTAACCCAACCACACCACCTACATATCTGTAGAAAATTGGAAGCTGTACGTTGTATTCGTTTCTTGTTGTCTTTTTTTTGCATCTTTCAGAAAATTTCTCCAATACCAGAGTAGCTGCAGTAGTCCACCAATTCCAACAGAATAAAAAAAATGCTTCGGTTCTTCTGGTAACGATGTCGATATAAACTTGACCAACACAAAAAAGCCACATAAGCCCAAACGAATCCATTTCAAAGCATTCTCCTGTCAAGTGGTAAGGTAACACATAAGCATATACAACACAAACCAAATTATTAATTATTAATAGAAAGTAATAAATCAAATAACAGTGGAACAATAACATAATAGTACAAAAATGTACCTCGGATCGATGAAACCATTCTAGCGATATCTCTTTCATGAAATGAGCCACAACGCAGCCACCAAAGAGGCCAACGGGAATTACTAGTTCGCGATTTACTGAGAACAAATATATAGTAGCGAAAAAGGTAACGAAGAAATTTAGAAAAAGTAACCACTTTACAAGAAGTTGAAGTCCATCTAGAAGTGTATGCAGAGCTTTTCTCCAAGTAAATTCTTGAACTGCGTTTGGCATTGCTTCTTCTTCTTCTTCTTCGTGTTTTTCCTTCGTGACCACAATCTGCATCTTAAACTCAATAGGCTCATTATGGTCTGCCAACGATGCTTTAATTGAAGTGGTACGAATAGAACTTGTTTGATGCGGAAGATAAACTTCTGGCCGTCTACGGAAATAACAAGGTTGACATTGAAATGGCTTCGCCTGCACAAAAAAATGAAAAGTATTGCTACAAATGAACAAACATTGGGATGAATCAATGCAAGTTTGCAAAAATTCCATCAATTTCCTGCATCAAGTTAAGTAACAAAATTGTGGAACTACAACTTAAGTGAATTCACTGGCACATACATAAGGATAACCATGTATTCAAATTGACACAAACTTGAATTAATTAATATTATATGTTAATAGTCTTTCTTTCTTTTCTTTTTCATTGATCAAACACTAACCTAAGCACAAGATGTGTAAAAATTAGGTAGTCTTGTATATCCGGGGACTAAATAAAACAAACTAAATCCATACATAGGAACCATTACAAAGATCACTGTCAAAACATTCCTGCTGAGAAATTGTCCACTAAGTCATAGAAACAAACAGATGGGTGCTCTAATGTTCTTTCATAACTTAATTTGACAATATTTTTAATCATTCAATTATATATCCTACATGTTACCAATTGTTAGTTGGTTCAGTGGTGATTGACATTGGACTTAGTAAGGAGGACCACGGTTCAATCACCCCACTTGATGCTAGAACTAACCCCAAACCATATTAGGCGGTCTAGTGGTGGTGAAATATATATATCCTACATGTTATACTTTGGTTTACAGATGATTGAGAGCAAGCTCAAGACTTAGGAATTAAGCACCAACACCGACACCGGGCAATACATCGATACTGACACATTGAGACCGATAATAATTTTAAAAAATTACATAATTCAATATAATCGAATGAGTTGGTGTCATATCTGGTGTTACGCACCAACACGTGTTCAACACCAAAATACACCTATTCCGAAAAGTATTCATCGAATAGGACACATAGTTCAACCTTCACTATAATCTAAATAAATCTCAATTGTGTATAGCAATATGAAAGAGGTTTTTATTAAGGACAAATTTTTTGCCAAATAACTGCTTATAATCCAAGGGATTTACTACTTATGAGATAGTACTGGTTAATTTAAATGGAATCAAGAGAAAATATAAAATAAATAAAAAAATTATACTTTTGTTCTCTTTAAGTTAATCTAAAATTTTGTTTCATTTTAGTCATTTAACTTACAAACGTTAGGTCTAGTGAAAATAGCTCAATTGGTAGGAAGATTATATGTAAAATGCCGAGACTATTTCACCTTAAAATAAAATTTTAGCCACTAGACCTAAAGTATAAAGAGTCGCTTAGTACATGTTAGTATGCTAAATAAAAAAATAAAAAAAAAACTCAGGAAATTATTTGAGTTGTTTTTTGTTGTCGATAATAGAATGTTTATTAAGGTTGAAAAGAAGAGAAAGAAGAAAATCATACCCGAAACTTGAGAGAAGGAATTGAAAGAAAAGACTGAGTCGCCATCCTTAATCCTAAAACCCTGCCATGCATAAATTCATCAATATATATATATATATATATCATCGTGTTTCTATTGGGTGGAAAATATACGGGCATGACCCTAGTGTTTTTTACGAATAGTTGTTGTAACTTTTTTTTTTATTAAACATTGTTGTAACATTTTGAATGGGTTGAGATTTTGAAAGATTATTTTGAAGAAAAAAAAAAGATTTTAAAATATATTATGGAATTTTAACATAAATTTTTAAAAAGGTTAAATATAATTTTAGTCCTTTAAATATTCAAAATTTCACTTTTAGTCATCTAATTTTTTTTCTTTCGAATAATTGTCCCTCTAAAATTTTCTATTTTCAAAATTTGTCCCTATTGTCAAGTAAGGCTAACGGAAGCTCACGTGACAAACTGACTAGACCAATTTTAAATGACTTGGATCTGACTTGTCATGTTTGGGTGGCATATCCTACTAAAAATTATATTTTTTATTAATTAAAAATGTTAGAGTTTTTTTTTTTGTCTTAGATGAATTGGTAATTTACTGAAAACAAAGTCACATATAATTGTGAGATCCTGGGTTCGAACCCGGATCACGACGTCCGGCCTAACAATTTTGATATTTTTGCGAGTTGAGTTAGGAGTTATAAGACTTTAAAATGTTAAAGTTATTAAATAAAAAATGAAATGAATCCATAAGTTTCTGAAATCGAACAAAATTTTGTTTTTTGTAACCAAAAGAACAAAATTTTCTTTTTCCAATGGATCTTTCCTATTGTCTACTACAATCTCTCAATTGCCCGGATTTAAACGTTGAGAGCTAAAAGAAAAAGAAAAGAAAAAATACAAAAAACAAAATCAATGTTTTTTTTTTAAGGAATATTTCTTCATCCCTAAGTGTTAATGTTGTGATATTTCTTCATCTCATCATCTCTTGCCCATTTAGAAACCAGAATCATCATTCTCACGAAAAAGAAATTAGAATCATTGTTGTTTATTGCAATAATAACAACTAGGTTTTAGGAATTAGGATTGATTTTTTGTTCTTAAAATGCTAATTTTGAGTAGTAACCTAGGAAGCACCGACACTCCTTAGATTTAGGCGTGTCCGTGGACACGTGTCGGTGTCCGACACTGAGACCTACGATTACACTAAATTATATCATTTTTCCAAATTTTTATCGGTGTCGGCGTGTCAGTGTCCATGTCGTGTCTGGTGTCCGTGCTTCATAGGTAGTAACCACATAATACAAGCACAACTAAGACGAAAGATTCTCATATAAAGATTCTCATATAAAAATGTTCAAAGCTTGTGAAGATACTATTTGAAGTCATTGCGGTGTTAAAGACTCCAATTACAATGGTTTTCTACCTTAGAAAAGACGTTGAAAACATTGTAACTGAGTCTATTAATTGAATGAATTTCTATTAGAGGCACACAAGAAACACTAATATCAATTTCTAGATTTTTAAATGGCAATACATATCATCAAAACAGCACAATTTGTTCCTCATCTATGGTTACATGAATGATGCTCATAATTTGCTCCATTAAGTTTGTTTCATCCACTTGAATCAAAAGGGAATAAATACAACAAGTTCATATGAACATGATGATCGAAAGTGATTAGTTGCTGCGTCTAATACTACTGAAGGATATACGAAACAAGCTCAAAAGATTACCTAATCACATGAACTACATATTTGTGGAAAATTGAAGTTTATGTCAAAAACTTAGAACTCCAATATCCATCTATGCTTCCAAACCCGAAGGTGTACTCATTTCTTGTCTATTTTTTGCATCTTCCATAAAATTTCTCCAATGCCAAAGTAGCTGCATCAATCCGCCATTTGCAACATGCAAAAGAAACACCCCGGGTTGTGTTGAGAACCATTTCGATGTAAACTTGACAAGTACAAAAAGACCACACAAGCCCAAACGATGCCATTTCAAATCATTCTCCTGTCAAGTGAAAACCCATCAGCAGATACAATATAGCACAAACAAGATCATTAATAAAATGTAACAAACAAAGAAACAAGTAACGTGATGGAAGTGTGGAACATTAACACGATAATGCAAATTTTACCTCGGATCCACGAAACAATTCTAGTGATATTTCCTTCAAGAAATCCGCTATAAGGCAGCCGACAAAGAGGCCAACGGGAATAATCAATTCTCGATTTATAGATAATGTATATACAACATCTGATAAGGTGCTAAAGATGAAATATACAACAAGAGACCACTTTAATGCCTCTGGCACAAGAAGTAGTAGTCTGTCTAGAAGTGTATGTTGAGCATTTCTCCAAGGAAATTCTTGAACCGAGCTTGGCATTGCTTCTGTGAGTTTTGGTATTGCTTCCCTGAGTTTCTCCTTCATGATCCCAATCTGCATCTTCACTTCATTAGGCTCATTGTGGTCCGCTGCTGATGCTTTAATTAAAGTTGTATTAGTATAAAATGTATGACGAGGAAAATAAGTTTCTGAGCATCTACGGAAAGGACAGGGTTGACATCGAAATGGTTGACCCTGCACAATAAAATGAACGAACATTGGGATGATGTCAACTTACAAAATTCCAATAATTCCATCCTATGCTAAGTTATAACATACTCCCTCCAGACTCCAGTCCTACGTATTTGAGAAAGTTGGGTCAATTGGACCAAATACATTAACTTTTGTTGGCCCAACTTTCTCTTATAGGACCAAAGGGAGTAATTCATAAACTGTTGGAATTGCAACTTAAGTGGAATCACTTTTACAAACAATATGGATAACCATGTGTATTCAAGATGACACTGCATTATATTTAAGAAGTAAAGAGTCACTTTGGTTTTTAATATAAGACGCTATCACAACAGTCCTTAAAACCATGTATCGAAATTACAAAAATATACATTAATGTGTCTTCTGTTAGTCCGTTTGGTCCTCGAATATGTCTTATATTAGTCAACTTGGTCCGTATATATAATTACTAATAAAAGATACAGTTATGGATGTTTTTGTAATTTTAATGCATTTAAAGACTATAGTGACATCGCCTCATAAATTAAGGGATTAAAATGATTGTTTACTCTATATTTGCCATATATTTACTCGTGATATGGTTAAAACTCAATTTCCCCCAAATTTTCCTAGCTTGTGAATTTAAGTGGCATTTCCTACTTAACCCTTTGCATCAATATTTTTCATTATACCAACCAAAACTTCAACACCTTTATTGAATCAATGTTTCTGAATTCTATGAAGTACAAACAGTCCTTGGATTAGGCATGTGTCCGACACCGACCTAACACTTATGATTACATTGAATTATGTCATTGTATCATTTTCTCAAATTATTATCAGTGTCAATGTATCAGTGTCCGTGTTGTGTCCGGTGTCCGTGCTTCATAGCTTACATATCTTTTTAGGATACTTGGATTAGGCGTGTGTCCGACACCGACCTGACACTTATGATTACATTGAATTATGTCATTGTATCATTTTCTCAAATTATTATCAGTGTCAATGTATCAAGTGTCAATGTATCAGTGTCCGTGTTGTGTCTGGGGTCCGTGCTTCATAGCTTACATATCTTTTTAGGATAATATTGCTAATCAGTCCTAAAAAGACACTACCCACTTGCATTTCCATCTATCCACCATTGTATCAAAACTAATATAGATGACAATGACAATTCATAATAATGCAAGGAATTCACTACTTTTTTTTTTTTTTTCTTTTCTAGTAGCCTAGTGGCTAGTGGCTAAACCCACACACTATAAGTGTGGGAATTCCGAGTTTGAACCCCCGTGTGCCAGCAATAATGTCACTGTAGCTACAAATTGAGCTACACTTACGGACGGAATTCACTACTTATGACCTAAAGGTTAATTTAAATGGAATCATAGAGAAAAAAAAACAACACAGAAAGAACTTAATTTCAATAATACAATTTTGTATGAACAACAGAAACTTCAAACATTATTTGACTTGATTTTTGTTCTCAATAATACAATGTTTTAAGGTTGAAAAAAAGACATAAGGAAAACATACCCGAAATTTGGGATTTGAAGGAAGTGTAAGAGAAGAGAGAGTCAGCATCCTTAGCTTCTTCAGCAACAAAGTCTGCAACGCAATTCATCAGTATCGTGTTTCTATCGTCTTTGGTGACAAGATATGGGCCTGGCCCAATTTAACTGCTCTATGTCTAAAAAAACATATGCTAATTGTTATACACACACCCTACAATATTTAATGACACCCCGTGCTATTTTTTTTGATAAGTTAGTATAATTCACACGTGACTGATCGAGGTAAATGAGAAATCTCTCTACAAATTTTCTTTCATATGCACTGATTAAGATATAAACACTGAATCAAATGATTAAGGGATAATATTTACTATGTGTGTTACACATTTGTTGGTTACCTCATGTTTTTATTAAACTAACGGTCCATTTAATTAGTAAAATGATCATGTTTACATGTGTTATAAGCGCACATGTTAAAAATACTTGAAATAGTAATTAAGTTTTGGATAAGACAATCTTTGACTTCTAAAGTGATAAAGTTAGGGGTGGCAAAACGGGTCAGGCCCGCCGGGCCGACCCGTTTGACCCGCCATTTTTTGCGGGCCGGGCTGAGGTTTTCGGCTCGCTACCTTAAGGTGGCCCGCCCCCGCCTAACCCGCCTAAAAAACGGGGCGGGAGGGGCGGGGCGGGTTAGCCCGCGGGCTTTTAAATTTTTTTTATAATTTTTTGCTTTAATTGAAAATTGGGCTTGGAATGAAAGTCCAAATCTCAATCCAATGTTCTCTCATATAAAACTTCACTTCCACCGTATGCTCCCTTCTTCCAAAATTAGGTTTCATTCATTTCATCCGCCGTTTTCTCCCTTCTTCCACTTCGCCCCGTGATACTCAATCCACTCCACCGTCGTTCTATTCCATCAAGCCACCGCTTTTGTTTTGTTCTTCTTCCTTCTCCCTTCTATCACTACGACATCAACTGAAGCATCATATGTTTATGACATAGATGATGATGAAGATAATTGATGAAGTGTTTGTGATGGAGAGCTTTTGAGATTGATTAATTGCTGCTAGTTTTTTATGTTTTGTGTCCCTGAATTTCCTTAACTATGTTGTGGTCTTTGGCTTTTTGGTATTGACATAGTTGTAATTTTTTGAGCCATGTTTTGGTGGAACTGGATGCATCACAGGCTGTTTGCTTGTTTCAAATGGGAATTATCACTTGCTAGTATTTATCTTTTTATCTTATATTGTAATGAATTATTTATTAACTTAGTTGATGTTTCTATTAGTTTAATTAAGGGTAATTGTAAGAAATTACTTATTAACGTTTCTTGTAGTATTTTTTTTAACATCAACTAGGAGGTAAGAATTGTGAAGTTATAATTCAAATAGTTAAAAAAAATATATATATTTGGCGGGCCGGCCCGCCAACCCGCCAATAAACGGGCGGGCTTGAGTTGTTGAGCCCGGACACCTAAGTTGCCCCGCCCCGCCCCACTTTTGGGCGGGCTTAAACGGGGCGGGCCTAAACGGGGCGGGCATGCCCACTTTGCCACCCCTAGATAAAGTGCACAATTTTTGATATAAAACTACTATATTTATACACTAACAAGTGCCTTAAGGACACATGTTAATTTTTCCCTTAGTAAATATATATTTCTCCCAATTTGTTTTAATTTTACTTAAATGCATAATCTCAAAAGAGCTAATTTTTTTTATAATTTCCTTAAATACATAATTTCAATTTGATGTGAATGTATATGTCCCTTTTCCTGTGGGAGAGTTTTATAGTCATTGTGCTACTAATCGTTGCGAGAGATTGATCTTTATAGTTGTGTGTATCAAATATCTAGATTACATAGAAAAAATTAGTAAATTTTAACAATATCGCCTAAGGTAAAGTTTGATTAATGACAAAACTGGGAGAATAGAATAGAACCTTTATATATTCTCTATGCTAGAAATAAATTTCCTTCTGTTTAATTACTTTTTTCTAAATTAAAGTTCATTTCATTAATATCATTGATAGTCTATATTAATTGTTCTCTTAAATTCTTTTGTGTTACTTTGTCCAAACTAATTCAATTTTTGTATTTGTTAAGTAGTTTAGTGCTTAAATTTTCTAACTCTTAAAATGAATAAATAAATAAATAATTCATATTTAAATTCTAACTCTATATACTATAATATTCATACCAACTGCGTTATGGTTGACGACCAATTGCATAAATAAAAATATTTATAAACAAAACAACCAAATAAACCAAATCACATGTGCCATCGTTCTCTGAACTTAAAACCATCTACTTCATGCCTATGACATAAGAACACAATTTATTTAAATTTTAGCATGCATAAATGTAAAATATTCACATAAATACAAAAATCAGAATGACACAGTGTTGAAATTCTTACTCTATTCTCCTGTACCTTTCTGTGTTAATTATATTTTAAAGACAAATATCCATCAGGTCTTTATATTTTAGATTTTAAGTCATTATAATGGTGGAGATACGAATCAATCACAATTTTAATTTAGGTGTTATATATTTTAATATTTTTTGTAAAAATGGCACTTGGCACAACAAATAGAGTGGACCACGGTTGGTAACGGTACAGTGCTGACAATGTAGAAGATGATTTGGATTTCCCACCGTTAGGGAAATTTGCCATCAAAGACACTGTTGAATTAAAATAGGAATGATGATTAGAGTTTTACTTAGAAGTTAGAACTCTATTATTTGATTACCTAAAGCACTACTCTCTTCGTCCCAAAATGAGTGAGTCATTTTGACTATATGCATTATTCATATATATTTTTTTGGCCCTATTTTTATACTAATAAATAAAAATAAATATTAGCATATAAGATGTTGTTGGATTCTTCTCGATGAGTATTTTCAAAATATAATATTTTTATAATTTTTACTATTATACAATTAAAAATATTAATCGTCAAAGTTATCCATTGACATGCGTGACGCAGTCAACTGAGTCACTCATTGTGGGACGGAGGGAGTATAGTAGTTTATAATGGAGAGTTTATGATCGGTAATGTCGATGATCATTTAAAGGTTATTGGATATTTCTAAACAAAAATTATATATTTTTTAATTAATTGATAAACTATCATAGTTATAAGAAATTGTTAAGTTAATCTATAAGTTTTTATATCCAACTGTCATAAATCTTAGAATTGAGTATTGAACCTAACTCAATTTTACAAAATTGAATTGTAAGATGAGGATTACCTCTACTTTATAATAGATGTTATATGTCTACTTTTAGGTTTAAGTAATGTTGTTTCTATTTCGTATTGGGTCAATGTCCATTTTTGTATTGGAGCATGTCACACGAGCAACTGAAGTTTAGGTTAACTACTATAATATAGACATGTCTTGTAGACACATTGAAATCTTCTTTAGAAATAAACTTAGATTAATCGAGAGTCTTATTTATCATTACTTACAATGTAATGGCCATGCCCACACCAACACGGAAAAAATCGAGAGAGAAGAATACAAGATAGCCAATCTATAGTTTTACCACAGCCGTTTGACGAACGAATATATAAGTATCTTTAAAAGAGAGAAAACTTAAAATCATAGGGTTCGATATGAACTTGTCCTGACAAGGGAATGTTTTGTTGAAGAACTTCCCCGGTCAACCATCGATACTTATGCCTGAGGATTAGGCACAAGACAGATCAAAGCACCAAAAGTTTGATGATAGGATGCGTAAAATTCAATGTTTAAAATAAAATTGTTAAACAAGCTAAATCATTTTTTTTGTCAGTGTAGATAAAGTGGTAAACACAATCCTTTTTTGTCGGTGTAGATGAAGTAGCAAACACAACCTAAAATTCAAAGACACAACTACGAATCCAAATAAAAATATCCAACATCCCATTTTTCTCTATGAGAATAATTTTGAATAGGATTTATTCAGAGTAATACAAGGTAAGGTAGAATTGGGAAATTAAGAGGAATAATTTAGAGGCCCAATTAGTAGTTAGTGTTTTATAGGTAAATAGGATTAGAATTAAAAAGAGTTAAATATTTGTCCAATAAAACACGTATGTCAGGTCTAAAGGCCAACTCCTAAAGTTTGAAGAATGTGCATGCTAGTTAGTGTCATATAGAAGAGTATCACACACAAACATGAAAAGTCACTCCAATTTACTAATAATTTTCTTGTTTCAGTGTTTGATTATATAATTATA